>NW_028145504.1:6225000-6352500 GCF_977016875.1 Pavona decussata | reverse complement strand
GTACAAAAAATCTGTTGAAAAGTTTTGAAACCGGAGACAATATTTTAAATGTCAGATAATATCGATGTGTTCACTGCTCAGGACGCAGCTTTCATAAATAAATTGTTTATCGGCACATGGTCCTTCACACCACTGGTTTTCAAAAACGAAAGCCAATATGATCAAGTGAAATTCAAAATAAACTGTGCGATAAGATTTCGATATGCATCATAATGAGACTATTTTGACTTTGTAATTTGTTATATAGCGAAAAGGACCAATTATTACGTCGACCGTTCGTGAGTCGCACTTCAATGTATTGAAATTTATAATACTTTAATTCTCTAACTAAACCAACAGTGGGAGAGAAGTTAAGACATGACGTTCCTTCGATGGGGGGTCTTTGTTATTGTCTTGAGGGATATTAAAAATTTCCTTTAATTTTCAACGAAACAGCTGCATGAGCTGGAAAAATAAAATAACGAAATTTTTAAAAAAGACTCGAAACCCAAACAAAAGGCCGTTGCTAGTAGAGCCTAAGATAGTGGAGAGGCCAGCCCTTATATTATAAACTCACGGCATCTGCGGTGCTTTTGTGGAGCGGGTAGAAAGAGCAATTCAAATGAGCGGTGAAGTTTGGTTTAAACGAACGACGCAAGCATGCGCACAAGTACAGGAAAAATACATCATTTCATTTCCTTGTACTCGTGCTCATGTTTACGTTGTTTCGTCAGGATAACGCCGAACAAGTGTAAACAGAAAAATGAAGAGAAAAAAAGTAAGCAAAAAGGAAAAACAAACATTGTACGTTTTGTTTTCAAGATGACAGCAGGTACTTCCGAGTTTGATAAGAACCTGACTCGTCCTCAGTCGTGTCTCATGGTCCTAGTCTCCTCTCGACCGTGCAACATCATAAGAGATGACTGGGGACGAGTCAGAATAAGAATAGAGTGCTAAGGACGTAAATAAATTTTTATAAAAAAACTTAGCCTGGAAAGCTGGTTGCCATGCAGGGCCAGGGGCCAGCCCTTCTAAGTTGAGATGCCTCTTAACCATTGTTTCAAAACAATAACTTATTATTATTCCAACAATAGGCTATTATTATTCCAACAATAGGTTATTGCTATTAAAGAAACAATGGTTACGGTACATCTTAACTTACTATGAGGTAAGGCCCCAGATAACTTGTAGTTAAGAAGCCTAACATATTCGTGGTAAAATTTAATGAGTTCCAAGATATCCCCTCCCCCAGCCCCGAATGCTTTCATCGTCGTCCAACCGTTGGGTACAAACTTTTGCCGTCAAAATTTTATGCCACGAGGCCCACATATGTAGCTTGTGCTTGTGTTAATATCCTTGTACCTTATGTTCGCGTCCTAAGGCAGCATACTGACCTGCGTTGAATAGTGGAAAATTTTTAGACCGTTACTGAAAAAGGCCACAACAAGGTCGGCTTGCTGGAACAGAACTACACTTAGCCGGGAGGGGGTGTGTGTGGTTTGTTACGTGCCAAAGGCTTCCCGTGGATTTCCCCGGCTGGGCACATTTTAGTACTCGTGCCTAGGCTTGACCGTGAGTTTGTTCCAACATTCCAGGGACACGGCTCGGTCGGCGACAAAAATGGCACCCGATTTGAAATGAACTTTGTTTTCAACGAAGGCCTGTGTCTCAATCAGAATGAACTCCTCCGTAAATGAGCTACCCATGAGGGACTGCACATCATCCTTCTTGACATATGGTGAGGGAGGCAAGCGAGAGCTTAAGTTTCAAGCAAATTTTAGCGAGGTCTTCGAAGTGCTCTCCTTAAATGACAGGCCAAATTTCATTGAAATTCGACTTGTAGTTTCCTACCTTCCATTAACATAATACAGTGATGCACGTGGACCAGCTGCTGAGAGATAAACCGCTCAAAACATCGTTTGGAAGCACTGAAGAGCATTGAAAACACAGCAGAACACACCGGGTAAGCTTTTTCAGACTTAAGTATATTTTTTGTGGGGTTTTTTTTTTTTAGGGAAAACTGTTGTCTGAATTTCGATTTAATTTGAACTACATGCAAACTCTTAAATCACGCTTGCATGGTAACCTGTGTCACATACGCTTTGGTGACCTGTGGTCACATTTAAAACAAAGGAGTTTGGCTTTGGTAGTTTGTAAACCAATCAAAACCGAGAACATTTCAAAGTGTCGGTTTTTTTCGGTGGCCCCGGTAGAGTTCGTTGCCCTGTCAAATTTGACAAAATACCATTCACTACGAAGAAAAATGTTAAGAAATGAAAGTGATGATACGGAAATGAAAGTCATATATACCGCCACAAGTAGTGGGTTTTGAAAATGTAGATAATGTCTTACTTAAGAACAATAAAATAAATCAAGGTGTGCAAGTGTAAGTATGCTCAGTGTATACAAATTCAAGTTCCTTTGGATTTACAGCCGGTAAAAGTTTCGGGGAAACCTCTCCGTGATGCCATGTGTTGTGATGCAAACAGAAGCACTTCGCTCCGAACACCATTTCCGCACAAAAAAGGAGTGAGACATAAAATACTGAAATGATTTGAAACCTATAAACACTATTTAAACTGTTTACAATATTTACACAATCGAAGGACTTCAGAAACGAGGAAATTTTGGCGAAAAAACTCAGGGAACGTATTGATCAAGATGGCTGCCAAGCGGGATGATTTTCGGAAACCGACTTCCGCACAAACGAATTTGCCGAAACTTCAATGAAAGGTAGAACAATGGAAAACATTCCAAAGAAGAAATATAATTCGGTCAAAATCGGATTTTATCGTAGAAATATCGAGAAAATAAAGGTTTTGACCAATCAGAACATCGGAAATTAATTATTTAATTCAATATAAGGAAGCTATCAGTGCGCAAGCCTTGCGCCTCGCCCCTTTCCTTCCTATGCGAATCATTACTTAAACAAAAAGTTTGGCACTGATTGGAGTCAGCTTCAGTGTTCAGTTTCGGCCTAATAAAAAACATTTCAAGAATCAGTCACTCCAGGTTTCCTTGGCATTTCGTTACTTTTCTTTACATTTCTACTGTGTATAGTTTTAATTTCAACTTCATAAAATGAATCAAACATCTTTAGGCTATTTGGAGAATACCTCAGATGTGATAAAAAAAAATCACATGCACCATGTGCTTGCTTTTAGAAATGAATGCAGATACACGAACACAAGAACACGATGGTAGACCGCTACATTGCGTGTACACTTAGCCTAAGAACTTGTAAGTTCTTCTGGAACGCAAATGCGAATAGTCGTTTCTGTGTTTCGAACCTTCCCGCACCAAAAACAAACAGACAAACAAATAAAAAAAAAGCTTTCATGAACCGTAAGCAAAGCGACCAATCTTCCAATTGGCATTCCAGTCGAGGGTATAGTATACCCTCGTTACTGGAATGTTACTCCATAAGATTTTATTTATACCATTGGAAAAGGAATAAATTTTGTTTTGATTGATGTGATCCTTCGGTATAATCAGAAATCAAAGCATATCAAAAAAAACTTTGTTTTGTGCATGCAGCTTACAAGCAGTCTAATATGATATGATCATATTCAAGTTGAGTTTTCCATCAGTTGGGGGATGCTGGCTCTTAACTACGGTTTCCAAAAACAAAACACTTATCTCTAACGCTAAGCCGTTTTATTTTTCTTTACGGATAATTAAACGGCAAAAAGGAGTGGCACAGCAAAAAAAGAACAGAGAGAGAGAGAGAGAGAGAGAGAGAGAGAGAGAGAGAGAGAGAGAGAGAGAGAGAGAGAGAGAGAGAGAGAGAGAGAGAGAGAGAGAGAGAGAGAGAGATCGAGAGAGAGAGAGAGAGATCGGAATAGCTAAAATATGAACATCAACGAAACCATGAATTCTCCTTATTTTCCCCATTTTATTCAGGATGAACTCTACAATAGCTTCATGTAATCATCTCTTCTAATTCCCAAACAAGACTGGTTTGTCACAGCCGTGACCTAATTTTTCGACATTTCAGAGTTGATCCAGCCCAATAAATATTTTGTTTTGGCATAGACACCAAACTTTCCTGCGTATGCACAGCCATATCCCCAGCTGGTGACACCATGCAGGTAGTATCTTCTGCCAGTTTCACACACCATTGGTCCTCCGCTATCACCCTGACAAGCATCGATGCCTCCTTGGTCCAGGCCTGTGCAGATCATGGAATCGTGGAACTGGCCCGGATATGCTCTGTCACAGCGGGCGCGGCTTACAACAGGGACCGAAGCCTGCTGAAGAATCTCTGGATACGATCCCCCTGCGGACAGTGTACCCCATCCTGTTATCCAACAATGATCTCCATCCACCGGCGCGCTGACACTTTGGGGAAGACACGCAAGATTCACGTACCTGACAACATTGACGGTATTGATATCAATTTCGATGATGTTTGTTATCAGAAACGTATTGATATTTTGCTTCAGTTAAAAATAGAAAACTACGCGCAATGGATTATTATGCTGTACAGAAAGTGCAGCGAGCTTAGTTGGTTGGTTGGTAAATACTTTCACTAGAGAGTTCCCTCCAAATTCAGATGTGAGATTTTAAAGATATTTTGGTATGGCTTTTGTTATTGCTTTTAGTTTTGCTGTTTTTGTTTTTGTTTTGGTTAATTGTTTATTGGGTTTTTTTTTTAAATAAATAACCATAATGACATGAATCAAATTTCCAACCTGTTTAGTACAGCCGGTCTTTCCAGTTTTAAGAGGGCGATATCATGGCTATATTGTGTTGGTGAGTGGTATGAACGATGTGAAATAATTTTGCTGACTTTGAAATCCTGTTCAGTGCCAACATTGGATGTCCGCTTATGAGCTCCCAGCCTGCAATAAAAGGGAAAACCTCAGTACACTGAACTCCCCTTATTGCGGACACCATCGCGACCGCGACTTCGTGTTCTTAATAGCGAGAGTCTATCTGTAATGGCAGGGATTTACTTCAGTCAAACGTCTGTGATTTATTTTTGCCAGGGATTTAGCTGCTGTCCGCATAAGTTATCGGGGTGTCCGTAATAGCGTGAGGTGTCCGCAAGGCGCGGAGAGTGTACCGGTAACTGTAGTATGTAATTTGATATGAGTTTCGTTTCTTTCCAAATTTACCATTGCTCTTGTTCCGTAGACTTTCTGCGAAGTATATAGTTCTATAATTGTTCCCTTGACCACAGACCAACGTGGTTTGTAGTAATGTGCCAGAACACTTGAAGCAGTAGTATTAGCAGTACTGAGTAGCGGTGGTAGCAGGGTGGGGGTACTTCCAACCAAAAGGCTAATGCATGGTGATGTGCCACTGGATGGGGTCTAAGACTAGATTGACTTAAATGGGAGTGTATTTTCAGAAGACTTAGCAGAATGGGGTCGCACATTTTCGGGAGTTTGGTGGTAACAAAAGTTTAGCAAGTAGGTAAAAGGAACCAGAAGTGTCAATTCCTTTTAGGTTCAAAGGGTTTAAAAGGTGTCAAGTTAACTTCGACAACAACTCAACACGAGAATCTTAGACACCACAGTAGGATTTATCGTTTTAAGAATCCTTTTATCATTAGCCATAGTTTAAGTTACAGCATGTAAATATGTACAGTAGTTTTTATCATAACTTATATGTACATTATTTTATAGTATCTCAGTTGTTAGTTTTTTTACTTTGTATAAATAATTTAAGCCCACCTAATTCAGTCACATAGATTGCTAAGTGATAATTGAATGAACGATTTGATTGATTGATTGATTGATTGATTGATTAATTAACTGGCTTACTGATAGGGGGTCTGAGAGGCCAGCGGCACATACCCAGAAACAACTGACCCAAGTCCCCCCCCCCCCCCCCAACAGCAGAAGCAGCAGTAAAAGCTAATAGAAGTAGTAGTAGTAGTAGTAGTAGTAGTAGTAGTAGTAGTAATTGCTTTATTTGCATGACCACAAGATTTACAGTATTGCAAAAGCTTATATAATCTAATTACTAACAAAACAGTGTAAAGTATCATAACAATATATAATTAATTCTAAGTTACATCATCAATATCCTATAATAGCCTGCCACGTATAATCATACATGAAGAAATAAACTTCATAACCAGTTTGTTTACATTATAGTCTTTAGAGTTCATCAGTAGTTTCACAATGTCTGATGTCGATTTCGTTTGAATATCAGGTATCATTTTACTTATGTCTTCATAGAATGTCTGCCTCTGTAAAGAGTAGCAACTACATTGAAACAAGAAATGAGTTTCATTTTCCACTTGAAAGTAGTAGTAGTAGTAGTAGTAGTAGTAGTAGTACTAGTAGTAGTAGTAATAGTAGTAGGCGTAGCGGCAGTAGCACTGTGCTGTAAAAAGCTAGAAGGCAATATACCTTTCTGCTGCATGTGTTGTTTATTATGCTGTACAGAGTGGCTCTAACCAAAGCGGTACTAAAGTGTTACCATTCAACTGAAAGCTACTGAGTAGTTATTTCCTATGGTGCTGTCTATTATGCTGTACAAGTTGGTCCTACCTTTTTAGTCTGTGGATGAGATCCTTAAGTGTGACCATTCAAATTAAAGCCACTGAGCAGTCTTTGGAAGAAATCCTAAAGTGTGACCATTCAAGTGAAAGCTATTAAACAGAACTTGCCTGTCATGTGGTCTTCAGTTTTAGACTGAATGGGTTCTAAAAATGTCAAAAGTGATTGTATTTACCGAACAAAGACTGAGCTGGCCGATTGTCCATGGCCAGTAACACAATGAGCGGCAGTAACAAGCCACTGAGCGGCAACAAGTGTACCGCTACAGTAGGGGAATCCAGAGCTGAATCTCAACATCCCCTGCCATGGCCAGCCTCCAAGCTTGGCGTCGCCTCCTCCTTCAAACCTAATGGATGGACGAATGCCACAGTCTTCTACAAATAAATTGCAGAAAACAGGTAAGTAAAACACAGAGACAAGTTTAGGTAGTTGACAGCTGTTGCGAAGAAGGAAGCGTGTGGTCGGTTGATAATCCAGTCTATCTTTCCGTTTCTACCGCTCTCTACGATCCACTTTTGAGTTTAGAATGTTGTTACTCTAGATCGTATCAGTAACTATCCGGGTGATTGACGACGTGTTGAACAATTCAACCCATCATCAGTCAACTTGTAGCCCATGTAATTAAAGTTAAACACCCTTTTTAGACGCCAAACTAAAATTAAAAGAAGACTGAAAACATGGAAAGCTTTCCTCATAAATGATATAAAATCCATATCCAAGGCAAATTTACAAATAGGAATACAAGTGGATCCCAAATATTTAGAGATTTAAAACGCTAAAAAATTTTCTTCCGTGAGTAAAACTGAGAATATTTTACTAAGCTGGTGGAGGCGGTGTAGTTAATGAAGAAGCTGAAACAAAAAGATATACAAAAACACGCAGTGCTGAGGTTTTGGTCCTTTTTTTAGTGTTATAACATAAGTGAAGCGAAGCGCACGCCATTTGCAAATGGCGGCTCCATGGCTTAGGCTAGCATATGCTCCGGTCGATATAACTTAGTTAAATAAAATTCTGCACTAGAAGCGGAATTATTCGACCTTTAATTTGAAAAAAAAAATTCCATTCGGATTGGTATCAAAAAATGTCAAATGTCCTACAATTCACTTGGAGACAGAAAATGATAGAATTAAGCAAAAGAAATCTTTTTCATCAGTAAATCTATGTAAAGCAGGATTTGTGTCAACTGAAATGTGTAACACGACTGGAAACAATTCCTACATCTCTATTTTATCATATTTTAAAACGAACGTTTAACGTCTCAGGGTGCACTATAGAGTTCAGGGCTGAGTTTCTCGAAGCATGGTTAGTGCTAACCATTGGTTGAGATGTATTAAAACCCATAGGTTGTCATGGTATTTAACCCGGGTTTGCGCTAACCATGCTTCGAGCAACTGGGCCCAGTATGGTAAATCCAAAAAAAGTGCAGAGAGACTGAATAAGAATCCGTGTGCGTGACTGGGATTCCTGCTGTTAACCAATAGCGTTTGTTTATCGTCTCAGCCGTCTTGTCCGATACCGCTAACTGGTTGTTAATATAAGTCACCACATTATGGCTAAGTTTCTAAGGCAAAGCAGTTTGTTTTAAAAATGTCAGTTATTGTTTTCATCAACTGTTTGTACTCTAGGCATTTCTATTGCAGTAGATTTGGGATGCCAGATTTATTTGTAAAGTAAGCATATCCAGTGTTCTGGCATTTTCTGGCAGTTTTCTGGTGCAAAACATGTCCCTGTTCCTTAGCAACAAAAACCGTTGGTTCATATTTCAGTCTCTCTACCTGAGTTAGGCTAACCCTTATACAACAATAATAACAACAACAACTTTTGTTTGTATTCCGCTCGCTTATTTTACAAGTCTGTTTATTAAGAATACAAGGCTAGTACTGGCTTCCCGAAGTAACCATCATAGAGGGGCTAGAAAGACAGGGTAGCAATCCTAAGAAGGAGAAGAAGAATAATATAATAGAGTTAGGCGCACACGGAAGACTAAAGGCTAAGTCACACGTGCCAAGTAATCGGGCCGATTTGGTCAAATTTGAAACACACGCAAAAAAAATAAGTGAGCCGTGGAAAATCGGTCCGATTTCTAAGAAGTTGTGAATGTACATGCTGCAAATTTTTTTTAACCAGGCCGGTTTTAACCTGCGCTACACCATCAGAAAAAGAAACCGTTTCTCATTTTAGTGTATGATTGGTCATATGAATGACTTTTATTCTTTTTTTTTTAATTTATTTTTATTTTATTTTTTTTTTCTACTAAGATAGATTCATGTGATCATTCATTATATTCATATATGTTTAGTTAGTATTGGTAGTTACAGTTTTATTGCGATGCGCATTTGGTCATGTGTTAATATGTTAATTTGCGCAATATCAAGTAATATTAAAATATTATTATTATTATTATTATTATTATTATTATTATTATTATTGTTATTAAGCAGAAAAACTAACGCGGACAGATTTCGACGTTTCGATGACATCCTGTCATCATTATCAAGAAAATGAAGAAAATTTAAATAAGTAAGTAGACAAAACTATTATTATTATTACTATTATTATTATTATTATTATTATTATTATTATTATTATTATTATTATTATTATTCCGAATATATTTTGAATGATAATAGGTCATATGATTTTTTATTAATTAAAAAAATATATTATTTATATTATTATTATTTTATTTTCTTAATTTTCGTAATTCTTTTTCTGATGACCGAGATTATCTGCATTTGTTTTTAATAAGAATTGTCTCTCTTTAAGGACCTGATTTTATTTCCAAATATTTTTTAGTCAGAATACGATCATGAAATGACTTTTCTTATTACAAATAAGAATATTATTGTAATCTTTCGACATTTGTTTTTTTCTTTAAAAAAATGTGATTGAAAATAGTTCTTTTGTGCTTGAAAATAGTCTCTTTTTAATCAAAATGAATTGTAAAAAGATTTAACAGTTCTATTTTCTACTTTTCACTTGCAAATAGCAATTTGCTAAGAAATGTTAATAAAGGGGTTAGTTTTTATTAATTTAAAAATTATTATTATTATTATTATTATTATTATTATTATTATCATTATTATCGTTATTATTATTATTATTATTATTATTATCCTTCCTTTTTTTAACTTCATGACATTTGCTTTTTTCTTTTTATTTACAAAAACATCATGCTTGAAAGTAGTCTCGTTTTTTCTTTTCGCAATCGCATACCCAAAAAAAAAATTATTACTGAAATTGTGCTTGAAAATAGTCTCTTTTTTTAATCGAAATAAATTGTAAATAGGTTTTTGATAGCTCTTTTTATGTATACTTTTAACGTGTAAATAGCAATTTTTGTGGAATATTTTAATAAAGATATATTATTATTATTATTATTATTATTATTATTATTATAATTATTATAATTTCAGTGGCCCTTTCTGAGGCAAGGTAATCATTGTACAAGGGCTTCCCTTAGTCGGCGCGCGAGACATTTTTCAGGTGGGGTTACGTTCTGAGCAGTTGAAACAAGTGAGTTAGTTGTCACTCAGTAAAACGCGCAACGAAAAGTTACTTTAGCTCTTAAACCGATTTTTGTCGCAATACAGATACGCTATAGCATATCGTCTACAGGAGTTTAAAGTTCAAATTACATATCAATATGTTCAATATTTGTAGACTTTTTTGCTTTCGACGTTAGGCCAACGCATACTATCCGTGTCGCTTCTCTCTGGATACTTCTCTCTTTCGCTATCTTGGACTGGCTGACCACTCGCCTTGATTTCATGCTGGAGCTTTGGCTAAGTCAGTGAAGTCCCGCAGGTTGACTCGCTTCGGTCTGGATGCCATCAGAGATCGGCGAAACGCACCTTACTAATCCATGATTATTACTTGTTTAGCAAGTTTTTAACGCACCAATCGGAGAACATTTGTTATCGTGGCCTTTTGCCGCAACAAAATTAAAACCAAAATGTCGCTGAAACATGCTTTTATCAATCATGTCCAAAAAAAGTATTTTTTGTGGGAGAAGTGAATTTAACTTTGATTTACTGGTGAAGCTGATTCGGGCAAATTCAAACCGCCTTGTAAAAAACAACGACTCAACACTGAAGAAGAAACACTGACGCAAGATCGCTAGGGTAACCGGTAACCTTTAAGCACGAACGTTATGAAACCTCCGAAAACCTTACAGAAAGAAGCTTTTACAAACTATTCAAAAAAAAAAAAAATAACGAACTAAACAGAATGACTAAAGATAAAAACCTTGTGCTTTGAAGTAAGCCAACGAAGACAGCAACAGGAAAATTATGGATTTCATCTTTCTTGTCTTTCTTATCTTGCTCTGGAAACGTTGATCAGTAAAATGCACAGAGCATGAAAACGGGTGCGGTTTTAAATACAGTTCAAGCACTTAACTGGATAGAATGATGTATACTCAGTGTATTTGCCGTGCATTCAAAAGCCATTAGCGATGTTTTCGTTTTTAAATGGAATGAAATGTTACTGCCTCTTAAAAGCAATTAATTTTCGTTTGCCACCAGCACGTACGCTAAAAGCTGTACAATTTAACAACTAATATTTGTAGAATTGGGAAAGAGCGAAGAAATATTTTTACCTTCAAATGACTACTCAATGAATGGTTTATGTCTTTTAGGGGCTTTGCATGAATTAATTTTGGGGACAACCTTGCGCAGTTTTCGATCTGTTGGCAATTTACATTATTGTATAACTTTTAAAAATCCATCTCCGATCTAGTGTCGATTGGCATTTCGCGCTAGCTCTAAGAACATCCTCTTGTTTCATCAGACGTTGCTCTTAAGGCCCGTTTAAAAGGTTCAACATTTGCCTCAACATTTCTTGAACTAAACTGATGTTGAGAACATTTAAACAGGTCGTTCAATAAATTATGGAAAGTGTTAAAAATTGTCGAAAGCGTGTTATTATTTGAAACAAATTCAAATCGTTTTACACTTTCATTCAACACCGCTTTGACATTTCCTTTGTTCTCGAAAATGTAGGATAGTGTTGAAAAGTTTAAGCTATTTGAAAACTTCGTTGAACATTTGTCGCACACAAAACTGCCGCAGGCGCACACAAATTCCCAATTCCTCAATGAATTGATTTCTGAGAAATTTTAGGCTCACCGGTTGCCTCGATGTTGAAACCATTTATAATAAACGGCCTCCAAACAAACTCATAGAATCTCTCAAACTAAAACAAACACTCCTGAAGCTTTTCGAAACTACCTCATAAAGGCGTCTGATGTTCCGTCACCTGTGCGACACCAGTTATGCTTCAAATCTTAATTTCTACATACCCTGAATATGAGAGCAAATTATTGCGAACATGCATTTAAGTTTGCCATTTCTTAAATTTGGGAGGAAATTCCTACTGACGTAAAAAAACTCTCAGCTATTTCTAATTCAAGGAACAAAACAAAAAAATTCTGTTAAGCTCTCAAAAGAAACTAGCGTACATAAAATATTTTTCAATAGCTAGTAGCTATGGCACTCAATTCACCTTATTGATTTCTTTAATTCATGTTTAAGCTCCGAAAGCAATGCTCCTCTAAGCACCGCACACTTCCCCCAAAACCATTTATTTCTGTCTTAGTGTTTAATGTTTTATTACTTAAGCATATACTTTTTAAATTTAACCAAACGTTGAAGTGTCCTTTTAAAGGCATATCACGTTGATTAAATGATCCCGTTCAAGCCTGAATTTTTTTTCAGGCTTTCTTTTCGCAACTGCTTAAGTTGCGTAAATAACTGCGAGGATCTTTCTTTTATTTAATCTTTCACCCGCAGTTCAAATATATGTTTGACATATTCATATTTTCTTTAATGTAGTTTGATCTGTCCGGTGCTATAGCTGAAAATTTAAAAAGTTTTAAAGAATGGAATGCCATTCTCCGAACTCGCTTCAGTTACGAAAATTTCAGAAAATTGCTTTACGAAACTCGCTTTACGAAAATTGCCAGCTTTTATAAACCTGACTGCATTTTAACGAAGTTTTTGCCCTCCATCCCTTTGAGTTTTCCAGTCGTGCGAATTTTGAGCTTACCGCATTTTGCGGCCGAAGAAAACTTTAGATTTTCTTTACGATTAAATCCGAATTTCTGAGGCGATTTAAAAGGCACTGATCCGAACAGAATATCATATATTTACCGAAGTAAACAGTTGGGTGTCCTGTTTTGATGAATGAGTGCTAGTAAAATGTTGAATTAGGCCGTTCAAAATGCCTTCAGCTTAATTTGCGACTCTAGTATCTTGAAGATTAACTTTTGGTGTTAGAATTTTCGTTTCGATTTGATTCAGTGTTCCATGATTTTTGGTAATTATTTTGTTATCTGTTTTGTTGATCGAAAATGTTTCTTTCACAGTCTTCAGCTTATTACAAGGAAAGTAAAGAGATGTGAGCTTTTTAGCAAAGTAATTAACCCTTTAAAAAATGGAGGAATACACATTTTGCAAAATGATGCTTAAAAGATGCATCGTAAAATTATTTCTACCTAAGCAGCTATTTAAATTGTTGTCCATTTGGATTGTTTGATATATTGTTTACACTCTTTTTTTTTATCAACTGACAAGGTTAAGTTACCTGTTTTAGTCAGGGCACCGAATGGGGTTTGTTGGATATATCTTCGAAGGGCCTTGATCGCCTCCGAGGTCTTTGGCAAATGAAACTTCAAAATATGGTGACACTGGAAAACTAATCATTCAGTTTCGTTTTGGAAGGGAAAATATGTCGTTATGAATGCGTAAAAGGACAGCTAGCATTTTCGTAAAGCCAACTCCATCACGACAATTCTGGACACAAGATTTCCGATCCCTTACAATGTTGAGCTTTCTGCAATTTCAATTTTCAACGTTTTAACTAACGCATTCCGGAACAGATCAAAATGAATTAACTTGTACAAATACGAAAAGGCCACAAAATGACCTGAGACAACATTTTAAATGCTTTGCTTAAATGTTCTTGTTGCGTGTACCTAATATATGTTTTGTTGCCAGAAAATGCTTCTTTCACAGTTTGTATAATCAGCTTCTCAGGAAGAAAAATATAGAGATGTATCCTTGCTCATAAAAATGGAGGAATACACATTTTACACAAGATGTAATCATAAAATTATTTCTACAGAAACAGCTATTTAAATTGTTGCCCGTTTGAGATGTTTGACATTTTGTTTACACTCTTTTTTCGTCTAATCTTTGGGCTCAAAGGCCGAACGTTCCTTTTTTTTTTGCAATTTGATCATAAAAACTTTCTTAAAATGTTCCTAGGTTTTCTGTTATAGTATTTCAATAAAAAAAAGTGCGTACATGACCATGATCTCACCAGAGAGTCATATAATGCCGTCATGCGGACTCTTCAGACTAAAGTTTTCTATTTTACCTGTTTCAACGATCCAACGGGTGGACGGACCAAACGAAATTTTGAAAATTAGGTTGTCTGAGACTGCATTTCGTGCGTTTTGAAGGCAGTATGATATGAAAACAAGCAACCAAAAGCGAACTTAAAAATGGATTTTTTTTGTCGCAGAGACTACTTTACGTTTGTATTTTACATTTTTAGAAAATAACGTCACTATTTAAAAAGAACAAAAATAGAAATAAAGTTGAAAATCCGTATTATTCACTGGGTTTGCCGCAGGAAACCATGATTATCAGCAGTGCTGATCATCAAGATCTTTCAGTAGTATGCCAAGCTCAAGCCTCCTTGGGTACTTCCGTAGCAAACAGATCAACTGCTTCTTCCAGGTCAATGACTGTTAGATAGTGGATGTGCATCAGGGCCAGTGAAGAGAGCCTCTCTTGTATCATGCTGGCTCTGTTAAAAGTGTGTAGCCGTCTTAGAGCACTTGCACTTCTTTCGCATTCGCAACTAGTGGTTGGGTTCGTACAGCAAAATCTTTAACAGGGCGTAAATATTGGGATACATATCTTTATTGCACTTTATCGACCGGCGTGGGAACTTCACATTTGGGCGGAAAAACTCAAAGTTTCACACCTGAAACGCACACGTTTGAAGTCATTTGAAAACATGTTTAGTGCGCCAGTGCGTTCACGATTAGATGCAATCGACGGTACGTATAGATTTTTTTGCTTATTTATTTCATTTGTGAAACAGAACAGAACTTTACTATCTATATTTTTTATTAATTTACTTTTTTTTAAATCGTTGGTCAACAAAAAGGTGGACCTCCGCAGCCTGTGTGTGTGTGGGGGGGGGGGGGGGGGGAGGGGAGTGCGGGCGAACCCTTCGCACTTCCCTTCCCTACGGGCCTGTTATAGCTATCGCCGGATGTCCCCCGGGAGACGGGAAAAAGAGAGACTCTGAGAACGAGATTGATTTTCCTCTTGAGGCGTGTGCAATATTAAACATTAAATGGTAACGCTTGCTCGCCCATTACCGTGCTCAGTGGCTAGTTGTATATCGCTAGTTGTAACACTTTTTTCGGAAACCTTGTTTCTAAAGAGTCAAGCTCTGGGATGCTCTTCCCTGTAAAATTCGGTTGGCCTTTTCTCCATGTCTCAATTTTTGACAACATCTTTAGCTGGCGGTCTATTTCAACTCAGATAATTTATTTGAAAGACGTACGGGTAGAAAATGTAAAGAGATTTCCGCTATCTTGGTAATTATGAGCCGCGACTACCTGATCAGCAACAATTATGACGTCTCTGCGTCAAAGAGTTTTTTTATTTTCGAACATGTCCTTTACAAATACGGCTACCACACTTGTATACGAATTTTAAAACCCGTCTTTGGGGTATCAATTGATTAACTGGCTTTAAACTGTGTGTGGTTAACTAGAAAATAGTGAGCTGTTGTGTTTCGATTGCAATAATTATTCAGATAGTTAGGCTGTTGTTCTTCTTGCTTTTCTGTGGGTAGGATCGATGTAGTATAATATTTTGTTGTGTAGTTATATGAAAGTTAAAAATTTGCTTGACATTTACTGCAACAAACATGTTGGACCAATAAAAAAAGTAACCCGATCGATCACAACTATCACATTGCGTTTTTTCATGTGATAACAGAAAGAGGTTTTGACCATCGATTTAGCTAGTATTTTCCACGATCACAGGAAGACCAGCTTTAGAATAATAATTTTATAGTAAAAGAGAGGTCGGAAAAGGTAAATATGAACATCAACGAAACCATGAATTCTCCTTACTTTCCCCATTTTATTCAGGATTAACTCTACAATAGCTTCATATAATCATCTCTACTAATTCCCAAACAACACTGGTTTGTCACAGCCGTTGGCTAATTTTTCGACATTTCAGAGTTGAGCCAGGCCAATACATATTTCGTTTTGGCATAGACACCAAACTTTCCAGCAGAGGCACAGCCATATCCCCAGCTGGTGACACCATGCAGGTAGAATCTTCCGCCAGTTTCACACACCATTGGTCCTCCGCTATCACCCTGACAAGAATCGATGCCTCCTTGGTCCAGGCCTGCGCAGATCATGGAATCGTGGATTTTGTTTGGATATGCTCTGTCACAGCGGGCGCGGCTCACTACAGGGACCTGAACCTGCTGAAGAATCTCTGGAGTTGATCCCCCTGAGGCCAGTCTGCCCCATCCTGTTATCCAACACTTATCTCCATCCACCGGCGCGTTGACACTTTGGGGAAGACACGCAAGGCTGACGTTGCTGACAATGATGGCATGAACTCAGTTAGTGAAACAGGCATACTCGGAAAAAAGAAAGTACAAGTTCCCAACAGGAGGCGAACCTATACGACCCACCGGACTACCTGTTCAGATGCTGTTTCACTGAGCTATTGTTTACTAGTGGGAAATAAGGCCATTTTAAAAACTATCATGTAACAAATATCCTGCATACTGGTAGGATTTGAATGTTACTGTGTGGCATATTCCTAATGGAATGAATGCGATGGTATGTAGTAAATACATGTGTTATTCAGTCAGACTGACAGACATACTAGCTAGGAAAGAAGGAAATACGAGGTTTTCCAGCAGGAGTCGAGTTGACAACATTCGGTATCAGTTAAAAATAAAAAACTGAGAGCAGTGGTATTATTCGATACTGCACAGAAAATGCAGTCAACTTGGGAGTTTAACGTTCGTTTACAAGCCGAGCTGGCTGGGCAATTGTGACATTACATAATTATTTATTACTTTAATCTTCAGCGAACTATTTTGTGACAGTTTATTCCAATCATTTTGAACTTGAAATGGTGTCATGACGACTCTGAAACGTCATCGATTTTATCGTTGATTTTTCCTTGTTTACGTATAGCCCTTGTTTGTAAGCTTTTTGTTGTTGTTGCTTTTAGTTTATTTCTTTGTTTTCGCTTTTCTCGGTAAGAAATGTAACTGAAGCAAGTGTTACATGTTAATTATTAACCACATTGACATGAATCAAAGTCCAAACCTGTTTAGTGAAGCAGGTTTTTTCAGTTTTAAGAGGGCGATATCATGGCTATATCTTTTCGGTTTGTGATATGATGGGTGTGTAATAATTTTGCTGACTTCGAAATCCTGTTCAGTGCCGACATCTGATGTCCGCTTATGAGCTCCCAACCTGCAAAGAAAAAAAAGGAAAAATTATCAGTAGTGTGTAATTTGATATTGTTTCGTTTCTTTCCAAAATTACCATTGCTCTTGTTCAGTAGACTTTCTACGAAGTACAATTTTTCCCTTGACTACCCCTGATTTTCAGTCAATTCCTGCGTTGTGTCATGATGTGGATGTAAAATTAACTGAATGTGTACAGGGGATGAACGATTATATGGAAGAAAAGATTCTCGCAGTTATCTTCACAACCAGACTGTTGCGAAAAAAATTAGTGACTGTTCATTGCTTTTAAACCGATGCGATCGTTCTGTTTTCGATCGTTTCGTTGCGTTGTCCGAGGCACACAGGTTGTCGTCGGGTTGTCTTACGCTACTTTGGAGACCACGGTCGTATCATTCAGCGGTCGATACTTTTCAAATAATGGCGCTCAAGGCATAGGCACTTTAAGTGGTTAGGCGTTTTTTATTGTCTCGCTCTAACTGAGTCTGCTCCCTGTGGTGCTGTTTTCTACAGTGTGCTTTAAAACGTGATTCTAACTTTTGAATCTTTAGACAGAATACTAAAGAGTGATCATTCAAATGAAAGCTACCGTTTAGTACTTTCTTGCGCTGCCGTCCATTATGCTGTAAAACGTGGTTTAACTTTTGAATCTTTATTAGACATGAATACTAAAGTGTTGCCATTCAAAGGAAAGTTGCTGGGCAGTCCTTTCCTCTGGTGATGTTAATTATGTGCAACGGGTGGTGTTAACGTTTGAGTCGGTGGCAGAAATATTTAGTGAGATCAACCACTTTCCGACCGTGCTGTCTTTTTTAGTATTCTGTAAAACATGGGTCTAACGTTAACTAACCCTTCAAATGAGTGTTCTAAAAATGTCAAAAGTGATTGTATTTACCGAACAAAGACTGTGGTGGGCAACTTTCCTGAGACACAATGAGCAGCACTAACAATCCACTGAGCAGCAACAAGTGTACCGCCACAGTAGGGGAATCCAGAGCTGGTTCTCAACATCGCCTGCCATGGCCAGTCTCCATGCTTGGCGTCGACTCCTCCTACAATCCTAGTGGATGGACGGATGCCACAGCTGTCTACAAATACATTGCAGAAAACAGTTAAGTAGGACACAGAGATAAGTTTGGATAGTTGATAGCCGTTGCCAAGCATCAAGCGTTTGGTAGGTTGATAATCCAGTCTATCTTTCCGTTTCTGGCATAGTGCTCTCTAATTATAAGATCCACTTTTGAGTTTAGTATGTCGCCACCTCAGATCTTAACTAATCAGTTGATTGATGCCGGGTTGAAAGCAGTGAAAATTTGTCATTCCTTGAGATCCGCACAGCACGAAGGTTTGTTACAACTGAGCTCGAACCGATAACTCGCCCCAGCATGCTTTGGGGACCGTGTCCAACCACCGATGGGTTGAAGGCATCAATCAGCTGGTTAGTCCAGGTGATAAAGATTAAAATCACATTTTAAACGTGTTAACTACTGAACAGATTTTAAGTAACTGGCAAATGCTTCGTTTAGTATCGCTAAAAGAACCAATTTAAAATTCAAAAAGAATAGACAGAAACTTTTGGACGGTCAAAGGCAAAAAAAAAAAAAAAAAACTTTCCCCATTTGACTAAAACCATATCCTGTGCAAGTTGACGAACTATATGAGAGTTCAACTGGAAATACCAGTGCATCCCAAATCTTTAGACATCTGAATCGTTAAAACATTTCCTGCAGTTCGATTTTAGAAGAAAATATGTTACTAACCTGTTGGAGGCGTTGGCGGCGGAGCTGTGGGTGGCGCTGGGGTTCCTAAACGAAAAATACACAAAAACAAGCAGTGACGAGTTTTTGTTCCTTTTCTTGCCCAGTGTTACAACATAAGTGAAGTGCTCCCTGCCTTAAGCCGAGCGCGCGCTTCGGTCGTTATGCGTCAGACAGTGCAAGAATTCTTCTTAATGTTTATCATCGGGATTTTTCAACTTTTTATGAAAAAAATATCCATTCAGATTAGTAACAAAAAAATGGTTTACAATGCACTCCGTTAGAGACGGAAACTAACAGGATTAAGAAGAAATCTATGTAAAGTACTGAAGTAGGATTTGTGTCCAATACACGTCGGTTACTCGATTGACAACAATTTAGTCCTATATCTCTGTTTATATTTTATTATAAAACCAACGTTATACGGCTCGGGGTGCACTATTAAGTTATGGACTGCACTTGGCAGGTATTAGCACTGAAGAAGCAAAAGTCGCTTTTGGATATCACCTCGAGCGACTCTTGCGCTTCATTGTAATTCATTACTTTGCTATAATAATTTTAGCTGTATACAGGGCCCCTCAGGATAACAGCCCCGTAGCTGATTGGGCCACCCTGTCTTAAATAAAGTTCACTTACTTACTTACTTACTGATTCGTGTTTAGCACTATAACCCACTAGTAACTGCCTTGAACAGTTTAACATTTGTCAAATGATTGAATGACCTAGCCTAGCCACTCTCATTTCCATGCAGAGTGTGCGATTCAATTCAATTCAATTTTTATTTTTCACACGTACAACGAGATTCAATACAATACAATACAATACAATACATAAAAAAAAAAATAAACATTTATATTATAAAGGAGGATTAAAAAGAATTGGATAAATTTTTTTGGTTTAGTGTGAGCAGTGCCCAAAGGAGCATGCTGCTTTCGAGTTGCGCGCTGCTTACGATGGAAGAGAAAATTATTTCGGTGGAAGAGAAAATTATTTGGAAAGGTTTGAAAAAGGAAAAGAGCGTGTTTAGCGAACGGATGACGGTGAAGAACTCTACATTACTTTTGGTTCATAAGCAAATTTTTCCTGTATTTGGTTTTAAACGAAGAAGCGGAGTTTGATTGCTTAAGGTTATAGTCTATTGTTTCCCATATTTGTGATGCTGCGAATTGAAAAGTGTGTTTACCGTAGTTAGTACGTATTTTTGGTCTGCTAAAATTTTGTCGGGATGAAAATCGGGTATTGTACGAGTGCCGAGAGGATACTGTGGAAATAGAGTTTGCAAAAACAGGACACATTTGATCATTTATTATTTTGAACGTGAAAATGGCAACCTTGAGTTTGAATGCATTGTCAATGGTTAGAATTCCCAGTACATTGAAGTAAACAGTGGCATTTTCTCTTTTGTGAGCAAAGAATATATTTTTTACACATTAATTTTGTTTTGGGCGGTGCGAATTTTGTTGAGATGGGTGGTGTATGTGTTGCCCCAGCTCATTAAACCATAGTTGATGCGATCTTAACGATGTAAATTTAATGTCTCAGTTTGTCTTTCTGAATCCAAGCCAGTGGAGTTGAGGGATTTTGAAAATGGTCAACGAGCCACTTTAACTGGCTTTTGTTCGGTTTGTTAATCCGATTGCTGTAATTGGAGGGTAAATTCTATGCAGTTGTTCAAGAAGTTAAAAACTGAACGTACCACATCCATTGCCTCCGCCTCCTCCTCCACAGCTCACTATTTTGACCTCATCAATAGCAATGTCTCCTTGCCAATTTTTTCCACGGATTCCTTCAAAAATAACCTGTAAATATAACGGCCTTTCGTTACAGCTGAGTAACGTCTATGTTTAATCTCTCGATCGCCACGTATTTCGTGATTGTTTACTTTCATTTTAAGACACATTCATATGGAGTTTTTTTAAGGATCTAGTCTCAAAAGTTGTACTGTAGCGTGGGAAAGTACGCGGACGGCTTCAAAAACAACCAGTTAATATAATGGCATTTCGCTAAAGATATAAAGCCGAACATATACGTGTGATTTTTTACGAATTCATCTGCAGACTCAAAAGTTACAACTACCTTGGAACACGGGAAAGTACAATTAATAAACGCTTTTGTTGTCATTCCACTAAAGACCACCTAATAATAAGAGTCTTTGAACAGGGTGCGTACATCACAAGTAGTGGCTTTCAGTTTCACTCCTGCGCGCGAAACCCAACCACCGGCACTTGCTCTGTGTTTGAAATCTTATAAGTGGACACCTATCCTAAGCGTAATTACCTTATTATAGGAAATTAACAATGCACGTTGACAACGCGAGGAAAATTTACGTTACACTAAATTAACGCCAATTTTTCAAAAGTTAGGTTTACATGCATTAAATTAACGCAAATTTTTCGATAAGCATCTTCCTTTATTTACGGTGATTTTCATAATTCTGCAAACTCGCACTTTACATTTCTGAAGGCCAAACTGCGTTTTGGCCTCCGTCAATAAAACCTTCCAAGACAAGTGCACGGATGTTTCTAAGTTTTTCTTAAAGCCGAAAATTTGGTTTTGAAGCCTAACTAGACCCTATCAATTCAAAAGATAGTGATAGAGGAGTCATGAACTAATAAGGTTTTGTAATGAAATAAAGGTGCTTTAAAATAACAATGTAAAATTGCGTTAATAAAGTGCATAGTTAATTTCCTATAATAAGGTAGTTGAACATAGGCCGAAGGTTGACCTCTCAGATTCAAACACTTACAAAAAATTACGGTAAATTCTCTGTAAAATACCCAGGGCCAAAATTATGGAACATTCTACCTGGAAACTTAAAAAAATTAAAAATCTTACAACTTATTTAAACATAAAGTGTAAGCTAGAGTAACAATGCAAAAAATTGATAGTTTACCATGATTAATTTAGGATGTAGTCGCAAATGCGCCATTTGTTGTAATAGGTAACAGTAAAAACACTTTTACTGGGGATTTTTTCCTGAAAAGCTGCAAGCACTTTTATTTCCCCTGAAAAGCTCAGTAGAGCCTGCTGAGATCTCCTGCAACTATATATCTACCTATTGTAACTGTACTGTACTAAATGATGGGCGAATAATATAAATATAAAAAAACACTGTGCTTACAGTTGTGGCCCTTTCTTGAACTTTCAAATCAGCCTTATTCCACCTGTTTCCCTGCGTTCCACTCTTTGTAAATACTGTTTTACCATTCACAGACACTTTGAGTGTACCCACATCCCTCCCCAGCATGTGGTAATTGAAAGATATGCATGTTCCGCCACTTCCCAGAGAAGGCGTGAACTCCAGCTTGGCGTTGTCGTTTGGACGTCGAGGGCTTGAAGTCTCGATGTAAGCGTAATAACCTGTATACATGAAGAGATTAAAGTCATTACACCTTGAACAACTGCTTGGATAAAAGGCAGCTTTAGTAAATTTCTAGTATCTGCGATCTCCAAACGTAAGGGTGTGGAATTCATGAAGGGTCATCCTGTGCGTAGCTATAAACGAACCAAAACATGTTCGGTGTTAATAACTGAGAAACCGTTTTTTTTTAATAAGCCACAATACTGGCATGTATGGTAAATGTCAAAGGAAATTATATTTCACATTGATACGCGAGATACATACGCTTGAAGAACCGTTGTAGTGGTCATGAATGTTTTATTATTATTATTATTATGCGCAGTAAAACTATCTGTATGCACAGTATAAGAAGCACCACAGGGCGCGTAGCGTAACCTGAGGGCCAAGCGAAACTTAAAATAGCACGTGAATAAATCAATAAAATATACATACATATATAAAAAAATATAAAATATATAAAAATATATAAAAGCCATAGTCTAAAAATATAATATATATAAAATTATTTAAAAGTCATAGTTTATATAAAAATGTATAAAAGTCTCAGCTGGTCTATTCATGGCTGGTCTATCAATCTTGGTATAATAAAACATCATGTTACTACTTTGAAAGTTCTTGCAATGTTATTATTATTATTATTATTATTATTATTATTATTATTATTATTATTATTATTATTATTGTTATTATTATTATTATTTTATTTATTTGTTTTTTTTCTTATGATATAGTTTGATGACGTTTTTTCTAAGGTAACTTGATGAGATTTTTTTTCCCTTTTCTTGAAAAATTGTGTTTAAAAATAGTCTTTTTATCGAAAAGAATTGTAAATAAGTTTTAATAGCTACTTTTAACCTGTAAATAGCATTTTACTTGGAATATTTTAATAAAAATTATTTATTATTATTATTATTATTATTATTATTATTATTATTATTATTATTTTTATTATTATTATTATTATTCACCGCCGTGACAGTTACACCCAATACGTTTTCGTTTATAGCTATGCAAGTTTGGGGATCACAGATACTACATAGCACATAATATTGGTTCACCATGGCCTCACAATATGAATACTTTTTCAAAAACCTTCAAATGTCATTTTCTGCTGGAAAATCAGGTGGTCAGCAATGCATTGATAGAAGTTCTCTCGATAGTTCAGTTGGTATCAGTGTTGCACCGATATCAAGGTCAAATCTTGGAGCATTGGTTTCCCATGTTTCCAATCCCATTCAAGCATGAAGTCATTCCAAGTATAAGTTGCAACCGTTGAAGTCGGTTAACATCACTGCTAGGCTATCCGCAGTTCTCCTTTATGGTCATTTGATGTACCTTATTATAGGAAATTAACGCTTCATAAAATTAACTCTAATTTTAAAAATTCGTGTTAATTCAAATCGCGTTAATTTTTGTTAACGTTAATTTCTGCGTCATTAATTAAGTGGCGTGTTAATTTCCGCGACCTTAATTTCTATTATTTTCGCCCCAAATTCTCGATACACTCCAGAAAGGAAAAAGGGTGAAAAAGGGTGGTATCAGGGTGGAGATCCGCCGGTATTATGGACACTGTGAAGTACGCTCGAAGTGGCCAGACTCCTTTGCTTAACCCTTACGTTAAGGAACAATTCCACCAACCGTTGTTTGCATTTCGAATTTTTACACTTAGTGTTAAAATAAATTTGTTCCCGCGTTCTAAACAAATTCTTTTCTATTTTTTGGTGCAATTCGCGTTAACTTCCCTCATTTTGAATTTTTAGCACCTCTTTCACGTTAATTTCCTTTATTGGAAAGTAATTTTCCCTTCAATTCGCGTTAATTTCATGAAGATGCGTTAATTTCGAATACTGCCTTAATAAACAAGAATTAATTCCCTATACAGTATGTTATCCACGTTCACATTAAAGTCACTGGATGCAATTAACATACCATTCCCACTGACGTCGGCTGACGGTCCGGTTCCGCCAGAAGGAGTACGTCCTCTCCTCACCGTCCAATCAAACTTGTCATCGCTACGTTGTTTAACCCCTTGACACAGCCTACCTGAGTCAAAGTCGCAATTAAGACCTACGGGAAGAGAATTCATACGAGTTTCATTTGTGTTTTTTCGCTTAATTAAACTTTTTAAAGGCCCCTTGCGATGTTGTTATGTGGGGGGCGCGCAAAACCGCTTCAAACTCAAAACTTCAAATCTAGAGTGCTTACGAAAGTTGAATTTTTGGCCTTCGTGTTATCCCCGACATCCAAACAACAACAACAACCTTTATTTTCCCGATGATTAATTAGAAAGATTGTTATAATTACATTCTTGTATATAGTAAAATTTTGTTTAATTTATTTTGAATAATTTTGAGGTTAAGCGATTGAGGATAGAGGCCAAGCTAACCATCCGATTTTCAAGTTGGCCTCTAAACAAACTGAACTGTATCAATTACGAGATAAAAAGCTCACAAATTTTGCGAGGCTTTGTCGATATCTCCATTGTTTCCCGAGAAAATCTCTTGTAAAGTTAGACAATTGAATTTTTTTTTTTTCGGTGACTCAGTTACGTGCTGGGACGCCACAAGAAATTAAAATACTGGGAATTTCGCTAAAGCCTGACACACTCTGGTGCATTGGAATACATGCGTGACGAATACTGATTAGGGCCAAATTTTCGTTCAAATCCGATAAATCTAGATACCCTATTAATTTGTTTGAATGGTGAAAATATATAATTTTGAAAATTGTCTTTCAGCAGTTTCAACAATAATGCCATGTCAGTATCCGAAGAGCGAAAAAAAGAAATTTTGAAAAATCTGACCTGCGATCGTATGAAGTAACAACTTGTTGTTTGTAAATGATATCATTAACGAGACGGCGGATCTGGGGCCCATTTCTCGAAAGTCACCGTTATCGGGCCCGATAAGTATATTTTTAAATGTTTTTCGTCAATTACACAGTGATTAGCCACACGATACTTGGCCAATGTTTTCATAGAATTATAAGGTTTTAAATTTAGTATTCAAAGTTAACAAAAATGGACTTCTGCTAAGAAACATTTATCACCAAAGACACTTCTCGGGTCCCGGATAAGTTACCGGGACGTTCGAGAAACGGGCCCCAGATGCGTAATTACAGATAGCTTGGATTTTTCCGAATAACTTTCTTATTGAACAGGTGGCCAAAAGAAAGTGCTTGCTAAATCTATATATATAAAAAAAGTGTATGAATAAGAGTAAGAAATGAAACTTTTTACTTTAGTTATCCCTTAAACCCGTATGCTTAAACTGTTGCTGGCCGGGTATTTCTGTGTAGCGTTTTCCAGTGTAGCTATAACGAATGGTTGACTTACGTAAAATGTATGTGTAATAAGGAATTACCTGCTCCAAAAGACGAGTGCACAAGAAGAACAACCAACAGCAACATCTTTAGGCTTTAGGTTTTGTGATCGACTTGCTGACATCGCCATTTATATACCCAGTTTTTTCAGTTGCCATTGCTCGCCGTGGCTTAATGGAATACAATACTTTGAGCAAACACAACGAAGCAGGCGTTCATTGGCTTTTAACAGGATGTATTTCTTTAGATAGCTAAAATGCAGAAGCAAAACACAGCTTTGAAAGAACATTTAAGATACTTAAGAATGTTGAAATACTCACTTCTTTTCACAATAAAAGCGTTTTGAGTGTGTTTAAAGAAGGTTCCGCGAACGTTCGAACGCAAAATGGCTAAACGAAATTTCAATAAATATTTGCAAAAGGAAGAAGCCCACGAAGACTTAAACCATCAACTGGAGCGCGACAGCTGGCCAGATGAGAAGTTTATGTCAGTTTAGCCTTGATCGTAACACCCGCGGTTGAATTGACTAGTAAAAGGTTTAAAACCTGATTAAAGAGAAACGAACATTTAATGTCAAGCATCTATTAAATTGTTGCTTAAAACAAACTCTACTTGTCGTAAACTTAATACAGTCTTTTGTTAATAGCAGCAGTAGTAAACTTTATTACCGTGTCAAGTAATCTAGCTTAAAGCGGCTAATTGATGACACACTGATGTTAATAGACAAAAAGTAAAAATCAGACAAATATAGAGTTACAAAGTTAAAAATCTAAAACTAAAGCTAATCAGAGATAATTAGACAAAGAAAAAAAAAATATATAAGTAAATTGAGATACATAAGTCCAGTAAACTCCTAATTAAACCTATAGTTGTTGCATCGGTGGATAGTTTCCACAACCTTCTTCAACCAAAGCAAAATAAATTAAAAGGGCACCTTTAATTAACTTGAGAAAGGCATTAATTAAAGTGAGAGTGAAAATGTTACGTATGAGGTAACAGAAGGGCAATAGTTTCAACGGCTTTATAAGAGTCAAAAATTTCGGGATTCTGATTGTTCTCAAAAAGAAAACCAACTAAAAAAGTAATAATTGTTGTTGTTGAGGCCCTTAATACGGTTTCAACATTGCCCAACATTTGCTTCAACGTGCGTCGGAACACTTTGTTGGATCAAATGTCGGGGGCTTTTGAACAGGTCGTTCAACATTGTTGAAAAAATGTTGCTGAAAGCTTGTTGAAAGCGCAGTGTCGAATCAAATTTAACTTGGTTCAACATCGATTCAACAGTCCCCTTTCTCGAAAATGTTGAATGTCGTTGAGGCCGTTTGAACACTCCGTTCGAGTGTTTGCTTCCAACATTTCCCCAACACCGGTTCAACTTTTGTTGACCAAATGTTGGTCAAATTTTGAAACCGTTTAAACTGGTCTTTAAGCCAATATAGGATTTATTCACGAGTGCGGGATTACCTCAAATAAAATATATCGATGCATAAAATTTGCATAATTGAGTGCGCCACAAACGTGAAAACAAATTTTACTAAAGAAGGCTTATGTTCCTATGACAGTGAGATTTGATAATTTAATGCCTTTTGCGATCGTGGTTATATTTGAAATATTTCTGCGCCACACATCTGAAAACGCTACGTTGCGAAGTTAATCTTTTTTCAAAGCAAGTGGTAGAAGGAAATATTTAATTTTACACCAGTTTATCGCTAATTATATTCTTATTCTGTATGCCTCCTTTCGTGAGAAAAAGGTCCTCTAAAATCTATGATGCGGGCCTACTAGGCCGTTCAGAATAAACCGTACACTATATCAAAAATCAGTTGCAAGAGTCGGATCCTAATTAAGTTCCAGGTCAAAAATTATTAGAGGACTCGTTTATATTGCTTCGTAAATCTTAACTCAAAAGATTATAAATTCAGCGGCGCTCGAAAAGGGAGTAGTTTTCAGCTTCATAGTATGCTAAAGGTACTAGCTAAATTTAAGATTTCCGGCAACATTTAGAAGGGTCACAAAATAGTCTGTAAACTGAAATGGTAACAAATTAATCCAAGAATTAGAAACGATAGCAACATCTGAGTAGCAGTTTCTGGCGCCAATCAATTCGAACCTATCCTCCCCTCCCCACCTCCAAACCAGGCAAACGCTGGGCATTCTTCGTGCCCGAGGAGTAGTGAATTTGACACGAAAGGTCTTTCATAGGGTGGGAAATTTGAATTTTGCATCGGTGCGGTGGAGATGTAAAGCGAAGGTGCCAAATTGATATTTTGTTGTTGTCCGGCAGAATACTGGTGATT
Organism: Pavona decussata; assembly: GCF_977016875.1. Taxonomy (NCBI): domain Eukaryota; kingdom Metazoa; phylum Cnidaria; class Anthozoa; order Scleractinia; family Agariciidae; genus Pavona; species Pavona decussata. The sequence goes on along the minus strand of NW_028145504.1, from coordinate 6,324,734 downwards.
TTGAGTGAAACGAGCTAAGGGCTCGCACATAACACTGCATAAGGGCCTCCAAAAGGTTTGTAGTACTTTTGAAGTGGATAGGTAATGGTTTCTAACTGCAACATTTCCAAATTCCAATTCGACCCGGAACGCACGGACACCTTTGAACGAGCTCTTAGAGCTCTTTGGTGCTTCGTAGGTAAATAAATTACAATTACAAATTACTAGTGCAAACGCTTAGGCTTGAAACAAGTTATCAAAGTTAAGGGAAAATTCGGGCTTCGATCCTTTCCTATTCTACTTAAACATTGACTGGTCTGATTCAGCTGACCAGTGCAGGCTTGTGAAATCAAAACAATACTTAATTACTGCGGGCGCATTTATCTGTTGGGGCAACAACGTAACATTACGACCGCAGAAAAATATATAAAATTTCTCTGATCTATGACTGAATAAAGTCTAATTATATCTGAACTAAACTCTATATTTTCTTTTGCCTGCTTTGCCGTCCTATGCAGAGACTCGTAGGAATTTCTCACCGAATTTGTAAGGACTGCTATAATTGAAAGCGAACTACGTTTATTAAGGACATAAAGTCCTAGCATCGGGTCGAAAGGTAAAAGAAGAAAGAAAGAAAAGCTACAGAAAACCAATTGAGGGAGATGCTAAACGCATTTAGTATATAGAAAACTTTTCAACAATGGTGCTCAAATTTAATAGGCGACTTAATTTGGTAAATATTTTACAACATTTTTCGCCGATCACAGGGGGAATCACTCAATTAAACCATTGTTGCGGAATAGTTAATCCGCAGTGTCCAAAGGAGTGCTTGAAATGTCTTTTTTTTTTGTTCTCGCTGTTAGGACATTAGGGACCTTCAGATCAGCGTACGAGAACGAGATTGAGTATACGACTTTCAAATTTTAAATCAGTCGTATCCCCAAAATTCTCGCTCCTTCCCGTTGTTTACCAGCAGATGAGGAGACCCTAGAAACAAGATTGGTGTGACAAACGGTGATCTAAACCACGCAAACTAGTTTTGAAAAGTCGTACTCGTACTCAATCTCGTACTCGTTGTCAAATTTGAAAGTCCCTATTTTTCCTTGGAAAGGGATATTAAATGACATTCCGAGAGCAGTGTGGTGAATTCGAACGCAATGTTTGCCCAGGTTGCGGAAATTTGAACAGGACAATCTTCAAAAGTTTAAATTCCCCGGGGGTTGCCGAGGCCGCTTTGTTGAAGTTCCCTTACGAGCTTATAGCACCTCTTTATATTTTTTAGTGCTCCGTGAGCAAGACAATTTACATTTACATCAGTACATTTACAAGTTTAAAATTGATCGGTGCATTGCGCTTGCTGCAGGGAAAAATATGAGGCTTAAAGAAAACATTACACTTTCTTATTTATATATCTGCGTAAAATGGGTACCTTGGCGGTAAAAGCTGGTTGAACTTCCAGGTGGGGCTTAGTCGGTTTAAATGGTTATTGAGACCGTCCTAGACCATTTAATGCGTGTGTCCTTGGCAATTTTGTTTGACTGAAAATTACGAAAATTCATTAACCATTATGCTGGCTAATACAGCAGTGTACTGTTCACGTTTAAAATTTTGCCTTTTTTAACACCCTGGTTAAAAACGGGCACAAGAGTTTCAAGCGAATGGCTCTGTTCCTGCAGTGTTTTTTTTGTTTTTTTTTAAGACTCGCATAAAATTCAGGGAGTGATAAGAAAGAAAATACAGTAGAAAATTGAGTTAATAGTTTTATTTGACGAAGGCAAACAAAACGAAAAGTCTATGAAAAGCTTTTTTGGATATATTTTGCAACTTAATTTGGAAAACAAATCTAGGACATTTAAACGCATTACTGACAACTCAGTTGTCTTCATGCACGGAGAACATAATGAAAACGCTTTCGTAGTATTTAAAGACTGTAAGTACTTTGCGCCTTACGTTCACCACGATAAAAGCTTAATATTAGTACAGCGGGTTTTTCCAAACGAAACGTGCTCGAGGCCCCTGACAACAGCCGTGAACTGGTAAAGAATCGTGCAGAGCAGCAGGATGGTGAAAGTCAGCTGATAAAACTACAGCTATTTCAATTGAAGCCGGGAACTTGTTAGCTTACGTTAATAGGCTTTTTTCCTGTTTAAAGATAAGCTTTCAGTTCCTCGTGTCAATTATTCTATTTTTCCTGAATAAACGTTTTCACCAGTCACGTGCTCATTTCAAATTGCTAAGAAAACAAATGGCATTAAAGGAACTAAAATAGTTCAATGCAAAATTCAGTACGTGCTGAAGATCTTTAAATACATTTTAAGCCATTGTACGAAATGTATTGCGCAGTTGTTGTGGATTACAAGAACCTCTTCCTTTGACTGCTTTCTACATTCTATTGTTTCATTGAAATCGCAAGTTTTAGGTGCCTCAGAACGCCAAACTAAGTGGAACAAAAAGTTCGCGCGCTTGAAGTTATTTGTATATGGCAATGATCCACGCGACTTTTAACATTCATTATAAGTTTCTGCCGGCACATTAATAATGAAGTGAACAACACGCAAGCGATTTCAATGAATTGCAACTCAATTTTGAAACGATTTTAGCGACCTGTGTGGAGAACGTTTTTCAAAAATCAGTTTCGCAAAAACTATTACGAATACAAAGAATCGGTCCATTACTATAGAAACGTAAAGTAAGATTGGAATAGATGACCCGGGCTTTTGTTTTATTTAGTTTTGAAAAGGTTTAATGGCTGGTTTCCATGTCATCGCCAATCCGGCGATCCATAAGTTACTCCTTTCGCTCATGGTGATGAATAGTAGATGATGCGCAATTTGCATAAACTTTGTAAATACAAGTGAAAATTAATCCTTAATTCTGCGAGGACTCGTTGCGATTACGTGTTTATAACATGGAGGCACTTCGTAAAACAGTCAGCCCCGGCGCGGAGTAAAAACACTCACCCGTAAGCAAAACAAGCAAACAAACAATTAACCTGTTTGTTAGCGTACAAAACAGACAAAACGAAAAATATACATATAATTAAGGGAAAATACAAGTTTAACTCATGAGCAAACTAACAACAATTAAACTAAATGTCATGCATCAATTAATTGATTCACCTGCACTATGAAGCTTTCTACCGCTTGAAAATCATACAAACACAGATCGATAAAAATAGCAAACCGTGGGCCTAAAGAAGGAACTTGCAGAGTAATTTCTTCTACTGAATTTCACCTGCTCCTTTCTCCCATCAAAAGGGAACTGTTATAATTGTTCGGTTATCGTTCGTTGAAAGAAGCCGTAGCGGGGTGAAAGCACTTGGTCCCGGCCATGAATGATTTCAGTTTTTCAATCATGTTTTTAGCTTTTGATACAAATAATCTTTTGCTGTTTCTTGAAAGAAACGAAAGTTCGCCTTTAGGAATTTCCTTTGTAGCTGTAGCACTTGATTTCCAAGTGTTTTGGCGCAAACAAGCCGGTTTAAAAAGTCAAACTCCAAAAGACCTGAAAAAAGTGGCTGTTGTTGCGGCACAAAATGAAGAAATCAACTAAATGTAGAAATGGCGCTTAGCCAATGAGGAGCAAGTGTTTTCGCCGCTCGTCCAATCAGTAGTGAGTAATTTTGCCCTCGGTGAAAGGAAAATTAAGAAATAATGCCCTTTATTTCGATCAATCAGCATCCAGTAATTTTGTTCTCTGTGTTATAAGATACATTAATTAAAGGAAACATATAGCAAAAGAGAGGTCGAAATAGGTAAATATGAACAGCAACGAAACCATGATATCTCACTTGCTCCATTTTATTCGGGATTGATTCTACAATAGCTTCATATATAATCATCTCTTTTATTTCTTCTAATAGGCCTTTTGTATCAGTTGGTCACGTGACTACTTTCCGTTAACATGCAAGCAATCCATTTTAGAGATATGATTTTGTGAGGAATGCTGTGAAAAAGCATATGCTCAAACTGCCATAAAGTCTCTCCATTGTCATATTATAGCTTAAAATTTGTTCACATGGTTAATTTTTCACATTTTTTTTATTTCAGGCAGTATTATTGCACCCATTTTAGGAAAAGTATAGAAATTTTATTTGGATGGCAAGGCCTTTCCGCCTCCACACAAAACATTCTAATTTCGGAGGTATTCAAACTGTTACAAATTCTCGTCTTTGTATGGCACTGGTCTGAAAATTTGTGTTCTTGCTAACTGAAACATGCTCTTTCCGTCTCTGGAAAGCATTTAGCTCAAGCTACAAGTTTTGTGGTAATTGATCACATGGCCAATTGTTACAAAAGGCCTATTCCTGAACAACGCTGGTTTGTCACAACCGTAAGCTAATTTTTCGACATTTCAGAGTTGATCCAGGACAATTCGTATTTTACTTTGGCATAGACACCAAACTTTCCTGCGGAGGCACAGCCATATCCCCAGCTGGTAGCACCATGCAGGTAATATATTCCGCCGGTTTCACACACCATTGGTCCTCCGCTGTCACCCTGACAAGCATCGATGCCTCCTTGGTCCAGGCCTGCACAGATCATGGAATCGTGGATTTTGCCTGGATATGCTTTGTCACAGCGGGCGCGGCTCACTACAGGGACCGAAACCTGCTGAAGAATGTCTGGAGTTGATCCCCCAGAGGCCAGTCTGCCCCATCCCGTTATCCAACAATGATCTCCATCCACCGGCGCGTTGACACTTTGGGGAAGACACGCAAGATTCACGTACCTGACAACATTGAGAAATATTTCTTTATTCAATTAGTGACACAGGCATACTCGGAAAAAGGATATCCGAGTTATCCTAACAGGAGTGGAAAGTTGCGTAAATAACTGCGAGGAGCTTTCTTCTATTTAGAAAGCTGCACGCAGGTTTTCTACTGCAAAGTAAGCGCAGTGAGCTTAGGAGTTTTTAAACGTGTGTTTAACGTGAGTTGGGCCAGTGGACAAAAGTTGGTAAGTACTTTCAATTAGAGAGCTTCCCCAGATTAGATTTGAGAGATTTTTGTATGGCTTTTGTTGTTGTTGTTACTTTAGTTGTTTTTTGCTTTTAGTTTTTAGAAATTTGAACAAAGTAAGGGACTAGTCAAAAAGTATAGGGGGGGGGGGGGGGGTGGGTCGGAGCAACTGGAAATGTGGCAGATAAAAAAAACACATGACCCACCCCTTATTTTTGGCACAAAACTAATTGACCCACCCCTAAATGAAGGCTGAAAATTACATGACCCACCCCCCGATGAAAGATTTTTTTTGGTTATATAATCAATTACACCACATTTGTATATGAAGTTGTGGTGATGTTGATTTACGGTTAGGTTTGTTTCTTTACCAGATACAAAAGCATGTAAAAATAAAGAGTATATACTTTAACTCTTTCAGCTTTTCTCAGCCATGCTCAATTCGTGACTTGCTAGTATTTTAAGTTTCTCATTATTTGCTGGTGCCATCAAACTATGTGTTGCGAAGCTTGCTTAGTGGCACATCCCTGTCACTGTCACTCGAACTGTTTATAGAGGCAAGTTTTGCAAGAGGCATATCGTCTTCGTCTGAGCTATCACTCCCCACTTACTGTAAAACACAGTCTTTGCTTGTTTCTTAGTCACTGCTTATATCTGAGTCCTAGCTTGGTTCTGAGCTGGTGACACTTGATTTGGAGCCACTTGTATTGTTGATAGTTGATGCACTGCTTAAGGCTGCTGATGACTGAATGTGTGCTGACACTAAGGCAAGCTTGCTTTTCTTTGTTAATTTCTTTTCAGTCGTCAGATTGTGGCGTTCTATGTAAAGGTTAAGGACAGAAACCCTTTCCTTTCATAGCAAATCCTCACAGAGGAGTTTCTCCCACTCCACATCCTCATATGCCAAGCTAATCTCCCTTTTCTACCTTCTCCTTCTTTCTCTTTCTCTTTTTTCTTTCATCATTTGAAGGTATGCCAGGTGATGCATGTACCAGGTTTTGGTCTACAGCAAACTTCTCAGAAAAAGCTAAGAATGGCTGCGCGCTATTTCCAAAACATGACAGGGTGAAATGTATGAACGATGAAGTGCTGCCATACTTCTATGCCTCACAGTGGAGATTTGCAAAAAACCAAAAGGGCTTTGTGAAGAAATTCCACTTCGAAGGAAGGAGGCAGTACGAAATAAGGAAGAATGTGCTGCGGGCGTCTGAAAGACTTGACAACGTTTGCAAAGAAAAACATCCTGCATCTGCCGGGAAATGTTTCTCTAGCAACTATAAATTAAAGCAGAAAGATCTTACTGTGTTGAAAAATAATCTCATAACAGTGGCAGAAAGACAGCTAAGCGCAAACAACATTCGCTAAAGTATTGCAAAGGAGGATGCCTTGCTGCTTTCAAAGACCACCCAGAAATTGAGAACAGGAAATGAAAGCGCCTGCCAGTTTTGGCACACTTCTTGAGAATAACGCAAAGGTCCTAGAAATTAAGGAAAAGTTGGAAGAGCTGGTGAAGAACCATAAGCAGCTGTATATGTTTGCGACCAGAGGAGATGTGAAAAGGAAAAGCAGGTGGGCGAAGGAAGGTGGAACGAAGGCAAAGACAAGGAAAGTGAAAGAGATGACAGCCAATATTGACAACTTCCTTACAAACGTTTTACTCCTCCTACAAGAGTTCAACAGTTGTATTTACAAACAAAGATTAAATTGTTAGTCTTTTAAGCTGCCATGCTTTAAATTTATTGTCAGCTATCTCAACAGAATCAAGCCCTCGATTATTAAAAAATATTTTCAACTATGTGCCTATTCCTGTTGAAAATAGGATGAGTAGTTGAAAATTGCACGACCCACCCCTTGCTAAGGGCTCAAAAACGGATGACCCATCCCCTTTCTGCTTCGGTCCACCCTCACCCTCGCCCCTATACTTTTTGACCAGTTCCTAAGCGCTACATGCCGCATAGTAGTCGCAATGAAATGAATCAAAGTTCAAACCTGTTTAGTACAGCCGGTCTTTCCAGTTTTAAGAGGGCGATATCATGGCTATATGTTTTTGGTGAGTGATATGATGGGTGTGAAATAATTTTGCTGACGTTGAAATCCTGTTCAGTGCCAACCGTTGATCTACGCTTATGAGCTCCCATCCTGCAAAAAAGGAAACATTATCAGTAGTATTTAGTTTGATATCTGTTTCGTTTCTTTCCAAACTTACCATTATTCTTGTTCAGTCGACTTTCTACGAAGTATATTGTTTTATAATTGTTTAACTCTCAGGTTATTTCAGGTAGCCAGATAATATTTGTGTGTTGCATTGTAAATGCTTTTGGTAGACTCTGAGGTAAATAAAATTTGTTGTTGTTGTTGTTGTTGTTGTTCCTTTGACCACCCCTGATGTTGAGTATCAGCAGCAGCAGCAGAATGGGTGTAAAAAGAATGAAGCTTATGTGGTTATCCCCTAATAAAAGCTAGTTATAAGATCGTAACATGTAAGAGAAAAAAAAAGCTTAGGTGCGATAAAATATCGTTAGAAAGAGGGCAACCTCGTTCCCATGGCTTTTACAGTGGAAAAGCCATGGAAGCCATGGGAACGAGGTTGGAAAGTGAGATCACGTGTGGCCTTTTTTTAAAAAAAACAAAAAAAATACAATGGAATCTAAAATGTCAAAAGTGATTGTATTTACCGAACAGAGACTGAGCTGGCGGATTGTCCAGTAACACAATGAGCGGCAGTAACAACCCACTGAGCCGCAACAAGTGTACCACCACAGAAGGGGTATCCATACTTGCTTCTCAGCATCGCCTGCCACGGCCAGGCGCCATGTCGGGCGTCCACTCCTCCCACAATCCTAGTTGATGGACGAATGCCACAGCCGGCTACAACTATACAATTCCACAGAACAGTTCAGTAAAGGACAGAGAAATGGAATGTTATTTGACAGCCAAGCAGCAAGCGTTTAGTCGCTTGATTAGCCATTCTAGCTTTCCTTTTTTGCCGCTCTCTAAGTTCCCCTTTTGGACGTTAGAATCAGCCGCCACCCAAATATCACCTAAGAACTTAAAGGGGCAGTGTCACGTGAGTTTTGTGTCACTTTGGTCCAGCGTTTTTTGCAATAACCCTTCTAGTGCGCGGAAACTAGTATTGATTATGTTTAGCTGCGCAAATGGATTGCAACTTGAAAAAATTGGCCAATTTTTTTCAAGTTCTTTCTGTTTATTTTAGAGAAGTTACTAAAAGCTGATAATAGTTTGTTCTTCTTCTGAGAAATCCGTTAATATTGTCTGCCTAGTGTTCTAAGAGCAATGCTATGTTAGAAAACATGCAGGTTCTCTGTCAAATGTTTCAGCAGCTTCTACCTAACTCCAGCAAAATTGCCGTGACAGTGCCCCTTGAACTAATCAGTAGATTGATACCAGGCCGAATCTGATTCAACCAGACATCAATCAACTGGTAAGTCCCTAATGAAAAATGCCTGTTTACATGTTCGCCGCTGTACAGATATTGAGTACTTGACAGATGTTTCATTGTATCAGCAGTATAACAGCCAAACTAAAATTCAAAAAGGACAGTAAAACTTTTTTGACTGTTAAGAGGGAAGCTTCCTTAATCTGAAAAAAATGTAAATGTTCCTCAGTTGACTTAAATCCGTATCCTATATGCAACTTTACAAAATATATGAGAGTTCAGCTAGGGATACCAATGCATCCCAATTCTTCAGAGATCTGAATCGTTAAAAATTTCCTTCCTTATTACACGAGAATACTGATTTTACTAACCTGGTGGAGGCGGAGCTGTATTGATGGGCGGTGGTGTTGGTGGCGGAGCTGTGGGTGGTTCTTGAGTTCCTAAACGAAAAATACACAATGCTGTTTAGCAGCGGGATTTTTCAACTTTTTATTGAAAAAGTCCATTCAAATTAGTGACATATAAATGTCTTACAGTCCATTTGGAGACGGAAAATAACAAGATTAAGCACGAAAGTGTTTTTTCGCTTTAGATAGATTTTTCTAGATTACTCTAGATCTATGTAAAGCAGGACTTGTGCCTACTAAAGTTCAGTAACTAGACTGAAAACAATTCCTATAACTCTGTTTATGTTAAGTTATAAAACCAATGTTAAACGGCTCCGGGTGCACTATTGAGTTATGGATGCACTTGGCAGATCTGCTATGGACTCGAGAAGCTAGAGTCGCTCTCGGATATCACCTCGAGCGATGTACTCTTACGCCTCATTCGTGTTTAGCGTGTACAAATGTAACAAACAAACAAATAACATCATAAAATGTTCAAAACTTAAGAGGAACCACGAGCCGCAGGTGAGTAGTCTCACTGCCAAGTTTTGAACATTTTACGGCGTCATTTTATGGTCTATAAAAAAATAGACCATACAAAATCGTCGTCCAATACGTTATTAGTTAACTAGAATGTTGTTAACATTATTAACAAAAAAAATGCACCACAACCATTACCTTCCCCTTCCCCTTCTTCTTCCCCTTCCCCTTCCCCTTCCTCTCCTCCTTCTCCTCCTCCTCCTCCTCCACAGTTTTCAATTTTGACCTCATCAATAGCAATGTCTCCTTGCCAACTTTTTCCACGGATTCCTTCAAAAACAACCTGTAAATATAATGGCATTTCGTTACAGCTCAATAACATCTATGTGTGATCTCTCGCCACGTGTTCATGATTGTTGACTTTCATTTGAACACACATTCGAATAGAGTTTTTCTGCATATCTAGACTCAAAAATTAGAATTGTATTGTGGCACGGGAAAGTACAGTTCAATAAACGTTTCTGTTGCTACCCCACTAAGGAATACCTCCAGTGCGCGCCTTCTCCATGTTTGAACTCTCATTGGTCACCAATCCATCCTACGCGGATAATTGAACGTAAGCCCAAGAGTGACCTCCAAGGGGAGATAAATCAACTTTACAATCTCATTTCAACTTTCGTTCTAAGTTCAAGGAATAACATTTCTGTGTCGGACAAAACAGGATTTGATTATCGCCCATTTCGCTTTGAACTTTAAGGGCGCCGCCATGTTGAATTTCATGATGTAATAAGGCTGCTTAATTGTTTCATACAAAAAGAGCTTCTGCTTACTGACAAAAGCGGCAAACTATGACGTCATAAATCAAAAAATGACGGCGCCCGGGAAATTTTAAAAGCGTAAACAGGCGATAATCATTTCTAATTTTTAGCACACTTGAATGTTACTTTAACTTTTTACTGAATTAATATTTAGAATTTAGACATTACTTCCAATAATTTAATGTAAATTTGTTGTTTAAATAATAAACACAAGCCCTGTACTTACGGTCGTGGCGCTGTCTTCAACTTTCAGATCAGCCTTTTTCCAGTCATTTCCCTGCTCATTGCTTACTTCAAATATCACTATACCATTCACGTGAACTTTGAGTGTACCCACGCCTTCTCCCAACATTTGGTAATAGAAAGATATGCATGTTTCCCCACTCCCCAGAGAAGGCGTAAACTCCAGTTTGGCGTTGTCGTTTCGTTTTCGAGGGCTTGATGTCTCGACGTATGCGTAATAACCTATACATGGCAAGATTTAAGTCATTACACGTTGAAAGATTATCATTTCAAAACAACTAGTTTTAATCATCGGGCGGACAAAATCGGTTGGATATTTTCAACAACCTTTTATGCGTGCTATTCACGGAACGGTGCTCGCCTCACTGCGACTAACTAATTTTGGAAGAAGCCGATGGTAGACTGCGAAGCGTTTAAGCTGCTGTTCTTCTTCCTGGGAAATGGGTGCTCGCCCGAATTGATCTGGCGATGGATTGTCCTGGCCCAATTTTCAGCACCATCGTACCAGAAGACAAAAAGGAGGCTCAACAGGTGGACTTCAACATACAAAGGCAACCAAAAAAGGAACTCTTTGTTTTACTTCGACGTTGATTACAATAAACTACTGTTTGTCAACGGACATGAATTCAGCTTTAAGATAACGTCTGCATCCACTTGTAATTTTAGAAAAGATGACTTTGTATATACTTAATCTTATGCTCATGATTTCATATTTGTAAGCGTTAATTTAGTTCAAACATTTTGTCTGTATATACCCCTAGTTTTTAGCTTCTTTAGTTTACTTGTAATTAGTTAATTGCAAACGACCCCACAAGCTCATGTAGCTTTAATACTCATCGTTTTAAAATAAAGGCTATCTATCTATCGAAAAGTCAGGAACAGCTGGGCAGCATTCCCGACACAACAGCCAGCTTCTTTAATAGCCACCTAATGCTTTAAATTTAAGTAAATGACCATCGATGTGAAAAGTTTAATTTTGCACCAATCCCTCTCTGTCGCACAATGAAGCTGACCAAACTTTGTCTTCCTTGTTGTCACATTCTTACGACTTGCGTGTATGCACTTTTTAGCGCCCTGATATTTCACATCGTCTAATTTAAGCACGAGCGCACGGTTTCCGCTATGTTTACTTACATGTACCGCGGACCAAAGTACTTTTAGGCTCGCACGGACCTTACGGAAGGTTGGCTTATGGTGAATAATAATATTTTACTCGACTCAGCACTTTTTAGCGCATATTTCGCATCGTCTAATTTAAGCACGTGCCTCGTTTGTAAAAGCTTTGAGCTGCAATCTGTTACAATGCGCGAGGATTTCATTTTGGCAACCTTTAATGTACAAAGTTACGATGTTTTAGAATGATCACGTCTTGTACGATTGTAATGAATTCCTCCGGAACCTGTGTTAGAGTCATAGTATTCAGATAACGTACCACTTCCCTTGACGTCCCCTGATGGTCCAGTTCCACCAGATGGAGTACTTCCTCTCTTCACCGTCCAATCAAATTTGTCATCTCCACGTTGTTCAACCCCTGAGCAGAGGCTACCTGCGTCAAAATTGCAGTAGAGGCCTATGGGACGAGAAATCACGTGGTTATATTCATCACCAGACTTGTTTCGTTTTTCGTTTGACTTTCTAATAGTCAGTTTGCAATGATATTTCTTCGCTAGCAGTGACAACCGATCGCTGAAAACTCGATTATCGATGGTGGACTTGTGCATGGCAAGTCTATTTTCCTTTGAAAATCGAATTAAATTTCTAAATGGTCACGGGTTCTATTTTACTGGACTCTGTATATGTAAATATCCCTTAACGTTTAAAAAGCGATTGCTTGGGTTTCCTTTGTCGAGTATTTTCTGTTGATGTTATTGTTATTAATCTTTGTATGTTGTCACCTGATTATTATTATCAAGATTATTTCTTTACAGCTATATCGAACAGTGATGAAAAGAGTCTGTGATTAAAGAATTACCTGCTCCAAAAGACGAGTGCACAAGAAGAACAGTCAACAGCAACATCTTGATGCTTGAAGTTCTGTGATCGACTTGCTGACATCGCCAGTTATATACCAGCTTGTTGGCAGTGTTCGCCTAAGGCAGATGGAACACGTGACAAACACAACAAGGCAGCCGTTCATGGACTTTTTACAGTACGTATTTCTTTAAATGGCTAAAACGCAGTAGCAAAACACAGCTTTTAAAGAACATTGAAGACACTTAAGGATGTTGAAAAACTCACTTCTTTTCATAATAAGAAAGTCTCGAGTGCATCTAAAGAAGGTTCCGAGAACATTCGAACGTTAAATAGTTAAATGTAACTTCAATGAATATTTGCAAAAGGAACAAGTCAAAGAAGACTAAATCTGCCAACTGAAGTACAACAGCTGACCAGATGAGAAGAGTGTTTCAATCTAGTCTTAAACGCAACACTTGTGGTTTAATTGACTAGTAAAAGCTTTAAAACCTGATTAAAGAGAAACTAACATTTAATGTCAACTATCTTATTGTTGCTTAAAATCAGTTTTCAAGCTCTACTTATCGTAACCTTAGTCTTTTGTTATGTACAAATTATAAGGCACATTCACATATTTCATTTAAAGTTTAATCGATTGTTAATTACCTTGAGAAACTGGCATTGTATCGCAAGTCTGAAGACACACTGTGAACAACATACAGTGTACGTTTGCATTTCATAGAGTTTTGGGCTCAACGAAATACGAGAATTGGTGACGCTTAAAACTTTGGATTCCGGCTCTGACGAATGGCTAACGTTCGTAACGTCAGCACTCCACACTTTTTCGGTGGCCTATTTACCTTTACTTATCAACTTTGTTGATAAACCAAACATTCGTTCCCATTCCCCACCGACGCAGCACCACAGTTTCTATAGAAACTAACCCCCTTATATATTAATTTGAAATTTTTCTTCGTTACACACCTGAAAACGCTACGCTAAAAATTTAATCTTCTAAGTCTTCTATCAAAGTCACTCATAGATATCTCAAAATGTATATTTTACGCCACCACTGTTGTAGCTAATAATTATGTTCTTTATGGAAAACTGAAATATTTTTAAGTTCCCGTTCGTGAGACAAAAAAAAAGGCTCGCGAGAATTATCTCTGAAGGGGGCCTATTAAGCGCTCAGAATAAGCCCTACTCTAAATCGAAAATCAATTTCCAAATACGTTCGTTTATTGTCTCGTAATTCTCATTCCATATTTTTTTTAAGCCTTGTAATTCAAGTCAAAAATACGCGGGAGGAACATAACGGACTATCCTTCACCTCCCGGGCCGGGAATGCCACTAGTCGCCTCCGAAATTCGGAAATGGTTGCCGAAAGAAAAACTTACGTTTTAGTCGGCAAAATTTGTCACCTCAGAATTTCGTAACACTGGAAAACTAGTTTCTTTTGTTTTCGGAAGGGCAAATATATCATTCAAAGCACGAAAAAGGCCAGCTATCATTTTCGTAAAGCCAACAACATCTCGTTATTTGGGGGAATAAAATTCTGTTCCCCGAAATGTTCTGCAAGTTCGATCAATTTTCCGCTATTGAAAGCATCCGGACGGATGAAATTAAAGTATGTTAGCTTACACTTATATGCCAAGAAAAGGCCATAAAACGATTTGAGGACACAGGAGACAACATTTTTAGTATTTTGGTTAAGTGTTCTCGGCGCCCCTGTTTTAGTTGTTTTAAACGTTTTGAGCAACCTGCACTTAACCGCAGCTGAAATCAGCTCTTGAACGAACTGTGATGTGGAGTGAGACTGGGTCGAGAGCTCCCCCACTGAAAAATAAATTGAAAATTGAAATAAAAGATGCGGCTTGCCTGCGAGCAGTCGAGTTTGAAGATCCCCTCCGAGTTATTCTTACTTTCTAAGGAGTTCTAGGCTTTAAAAGCCAGGACACTGTTCGGCGAAAAGAGGGTGGACCTTTTTGAGGTAAACTAACAAATTATTCTGGTGAAAATACGTAGTGAATACTGTTGCGAGTGATTGACGAGAAAAATAAGCAAGATTAATAACCTAAATGATGTCGGTCACAATTCAAGTAATCTTTTATTTAGACAGAGAGTCAATAAATAAAGATGGGACGGTTATTTAAAAAGATCTTGCTTCTTTCATCTAAGGACAGCATATTTTTATATATATCAATATATACGATTTTTTAATTCCCATTTTTCGTGTGTAAGTGTGAGGTTTTGCCATCTTTTTCTGTTCATCTACCGAACGTTGTACAAATTGTCATACGAAGAGAATCCAAAATAAAACTTGATGTCCAGAGGAAGGCCTTAATTTCATACGCTTTGTATTCACTTCTCAGTCCACTGGTATAGAAGATATATGTCAATATTAAGTGATGCCCCATCCCAGGAGCATGCTAACACCAAGCCAAAAGGTTCTGGTAATCTGTTTTAGGATGTAGTATAGCCACTTAAAGGTGGAAAAATTCCTATTTCTTCCACTTAAACCCGGCCACCATCATACTTTACAATTGTTGTTGCCTCTGTAGACTTGCACCCCCTTTTTCGTTTGAGCTCTGCCTCCCCGATGTGTTAATCGGCAACCAGTCGTTTTCACTCTTTGTGTTTTGATCATGTAATTTCAGTGTGCATTTCTGAATAGTTTTTAGTTTTGTTCCATTTATTTTTGCATGTGATAGATACTAGTACTTCTATATGTGATATACGATTCTCAAACTAATAAAGGTTACCCGGGACCTTCGGAGGTGTCTTCAGAGGTGTCTCGCGTCCAAGCGATGTAGCGCGTCCGGTTTAAACTGTAGATACCTGAACCCTTATATCAAATTAAAGCTTATAGAGCTGGCTATCCAACTAAACCAAGAATTATGAAATAAAATGAATTGCCGAATTTTTAGCGCTGTTTTCTCGAATAAATTTTTTTCACTTGGAGGAGCCACTTCAAAGAGCTAAAACTCAAAAGGAATTTGTTCGTTTGCCTTCAAATTTGGACAGTAGCTAGTTTAACATATAAACAACAAAAACGTGTCTGCGAATTTTTTCTTTCGAAATATTTTTTCTCCGAGAGTGGTTTTTGTACGATTACTCCACATTTTTTTCATCCTATTTCGAAAATGCTCTATAAATTTTCACTGCGATTGAATATGGCGAAACGCAGACACATTTTTTAGCGCTTTGGGTCAGGAAACTGAGGAGCAAATTAAATTAGCAAAAAACAAAATTCACTTAAACTTGTAGCTTTAAAAAGGTGATTCGGACGCTCGCAATTAGAGATCGTGAAAAATTCGACAATTTATTTTATTTCAAAATTATTGGTATGATTTTTTGATAGTCAGCTCTATAAGCTTTAATTTGATATAGGGGTTTAGGTATCTACAGTTTAAACTGGACGCGCTACATCGCTTAAACGCGAGACACCTCTGAAGGTCCCGGGTAACCTTAACAAAATCGCTACTGTGACCGTGGTTTGGATATGCGTTCCTCGTACCATTAAATTTTGCCAACTTTAGCCTTGAATTTCTCCACGCCAAGAATTATTGATCATTTGAGAAGCCATATCGCATCGTTTCTTCAACCTACTTCTCAGTGTTTGGATATCTGATGAAACACGCTTTCTCGTGTTTGATATATTACAAGGACGAGTTTTAGCTAGTTCCCATGATACGTCCCATGGAATTGGAATATAAGGCAGTGTAGATCGAATACTTTTACCGGAAAGTTGGTGGAAGGAATCGTTGGACAAATGCGGTGGTTTGCCAGATCACACACTGTAAATACAGATAATCTTGACAAATTTAGAGTCAAGATCTAGAGGGAGACAACATGATTCGTCCTTTTTTGAATGAGATTATGCTAAACGTTTGACAGGAAGCTGACGGCCTGTCCGGTGAAGTCCAATTGTCAATTTTCCAATGAAGCGTGACCTCTTTGAGTCCTGCCCTTTTGACTTCGGCTTTCAGTGAAATTAACAGAACTGCCCATTCCATTCAATAGCCTTATAGCCTTGGTAGTTTCAAATTAGTCTCTTCAAGGCTCTGTTCTCCAAAATGTAGCAAAATATTGGGCTTATGCGAAAATGTTTTCAGCCTTGACCTCAACATTACGATAACAACTATTCTACCCACTTCTGTAGTCTCTATCTCAAAAAGTTCAAAATAAAATTTCTGAGCACGTAGAAGAGACTAAGAGCTTGCTCAGAAAATGTAGTCTGACGTTTACGCCATATAATCCAATAGATCGTATGGAATGAACGTTTGACGTTTTGGGTTTAAGTAGGCTGATTTCGAAGAAACTTCGCGATTCGAAGAAGTTCCAATTATTTTGAACAAAATAGCTGTTAATTCACAAATCGAAACCCGTTCTTTGATACCCACAGTTCAAAATCATACAGAAATATGTTCACCTTACAAAATGGAAGTGGAAAATGTGTAACCTTCTCTGATAAGCCAAAGATAAGTCAAATCATCATATTTAGGGGGAAGGGGGGGGGGGGGGGCAGTAAGGGCCATACATCAATCGATTCCAAACTGCCCCCCTCCCCCCAGTGATTTCTTAAAGTCCTGCCCCCGGGCCAAAATTGCGGATTCGGAGCTCAAATGAGCAAATGTCTAAACCATATATTTTGAACACCGGAATAAAATTTAGGGAGTTATAACAAAGAGAATAGAAAAATAGTTTTATTTCACCGAGGCAAATTCAGCATTTGAAAGGATCTGGACAGGTCAAATTGTGTTAGCCTACGGTATCCTTTTAAAGGGCCAAAAAATGTCTTGAAAAACGGAAAACGACATGTGAAGTGCTGTTCTTAAATATTCTTGTTCAGGTGCCACCGATATTTTTAAAATGCATTACTAATGCACTAAACTCTACTAAACAAGAGCAAAACAACTCTAGTAAAACCATTTTGAATATTTAAACGTGTTAAACAACTCATTTGTCCTCATGCAAGAGAAATAATGAAAACGTTTTCGTATTATTTATTCAGAACCGTGAGTGCTTTGTGCCCTGCCGTCATTGCGATAAAAGCTTAATATTTGTAGAGCGGGTTCTTCCAAGCAAAACGTGCTCGAGTACGCTGACAACCGCCCCGAACTGATAAACGATAGGAATAAGCAGCTGAGTGGTACGGGTCAGCTGGAAAAACTACAGCTTTTTCAATTCAAAAATCTTGTTAGCTTACGTTGACACGTTTAGAGACCAATGCACTGAAAAATATAAGGGCTGTTTTATGTTGTTGTTGTTTAAAGGCAAGCTTTTTCCCCTTGTCAACTATTCTGGTGTTACATGGAAAACATGTTTATCAGTGATACACTCCTTTTAAATCGCGAACAAGTTAAACAAGTGGCATTAAATGTGAACTAACTAAAAAATTCCTCAAGGCCGGTTTAACCCTTTAAAGGGACAGTATCACGCTATTTTTAGTAACACATTGAAAATCGAAAAGACACTATTCGGTTAATAGCAGTCAAGATATAATGATTAAAATTCCATTGAAAGACTATCAGAATACAAAGAAACTACCGCGTATATTTTTGCCGGCCAATGACCAAAATAAAAATGGGTTCATCCCGACGTTTTCAATTTTCGCTGTTGCAACGCACTAAAAATCGGTTGTACTATATTTTGGTTCAACCTTTCGTCTCAGTGGAATCACTATTAATATTTCTCTAAATTAGCAATTTAGAAATTAATTAATACAGTGTTCATTCAAATTTTTACTTTAGTGAATTTTTGCCCAAAATCATGATATCTCCCATAATCCTGCCTCTTTAAGCCCTAGCAGTGATCAGCATCAGATTTCTTCTTGAAATGATCACCCCCCATGCAAGGTCGTCAATTCAGTTCTTGATATTTTAATAACTTCACCCCAGACCTTTTATAAGAAGAGTCGGTGGGGACAAGAAGTAGGAGAATTTGTTCTTCAGTGATGTTAGGGGTTGAAAGGTTAAATACATTCTAAGCCATAGCGCCGGCCATAGCAGGGAAAGGATTGTGCAATTATTATGGCGCGTATGCTAACCGCTAACTGAAAAAAATACGTCTACCATTTATTCACCAGGCTTAAAAAATAACATCACATTTCTCTCAATGCACATATGCCACTCATTGACAATGAAATCGTAGCAATATTCAAGATTTTTGTCATAAGAACCTAGTTTAATGCATGCATGTAGCCTAGCTCCAACGAGCTCAGTGCTAGAGCATCCCAACTAATAGTCGGAAGGTCATGGGTTCGAGTCTTGTTGGGAGAACTCGGATTTGTTCTTTCCGAGTATGCCCGTGACTGAAAAAATATATCTTCCCAGAACCTTTTTCTTTGACTGTTTTGTATATTTTACAGATTCATTGAAATCATCGGCTTTAGGTGGCTTAGGCCCGGATCAAACGTCTAACTTCACACGAGACCGAACTAAATTGGATTTTTGGTCGAACCAAATTCAGAACAGCAAAAACGAATCTTTCGGTCAGCGGGATTTCAACATGATTTTTTCATTAACATGAAAAGATCGACGTTTTACTGACACTTGTCCCACGGTCGATCTTCACACGTTCTAGAATGTGTTGGTCGATAGGCGATCCAAATTAAGTCGAACGAATTCATTTGGGTCGAAAGTCGAACTTAACGTGAACTTAATTTATCGCTCAATTTATTAATTCTCATGTGGAGTTCAAAGTTTGACCCGGGCCTCAGAACACCTGAATCGTGGTTAAAAAAAAAATTAAGTCCAAACCTAGTGGTGTTAACCTTTGGCATTGTCAGAATGTCCTTTCCTCTCAAGGCATATGTCGTTTCTCTTTGTGATATTAACTCAGTAAGACTCTTCGGGTTTGAGCCGCGACGTGATTTACAAGTGTATAGACGGTACAAAGAAATTTATGTAAGCTTTGTTCCAACAAAGTTTTTCTTCCTAAAACACTAAAACGTTTTTCGTATGGTGTACGTTTGTTTCTAAATACGAATCAAACAGCCCTTTTGTTTACTTTCGAATGAAAAGTGTAAAATCTTAAATTGCACCAAAATGAACGTTTTAGTTAAATTTTACTCCGAAACACGTTTATTTTATGTGAACTATTTAGTTATTCGAAGAAACTAACTTGTTTGACTTGCTTTGGACAAATATACACAGTGCCAAGGAACTAAAAATTCCAGCATAGTATACTGTCTACCTCAGTCCTGGAAATAAAAACCTTGATCAAGTGTTACATTCTTCTCTCCGACGAACGGAATGACGTATATCGCAGAGTATCTGTTGTGTACAGACGACGATCATTTGGACGGTGTTGCACTCCTTTAAGGACAGTGCCTACTTTTGTTACTGCGCATACGCTCTGTGCATCTCGACATACTCGAGTTTCCTATTGGTGGTGCCTACTAATTAACAATTAGATTATGAGCTCGAGATTTCTATCGAGTGATAGCCGATGAGGGCGCAGCCCGAATCAGCTATCACGCATAGAAATTGAGAGCGAATAATCTAATTGTTTTAGTATAAATCTACTAGTCGTTCAAAACTTAACAAGTAAATTATGCAAAGCCTCCTCACAGACACTTCGAAAACGTGAAGAAGCGAGCTGAATTTTGTTGACAACCGCTACTCACTATCTATTACAGAATAGATAGCGGGTAGCGTAGCCAATCAGAGAACGGCATTCGTAATAGAACGCTAGTAGATTTATATTAATACAGGATATTTTTGCGCGGTTTAAAACTATGCGCAGAAAGCAGAACTCAACAAGTGCTCTTGGTATCCAAAAAGAAAATTGGGGGTAACCATGCATTTTTCAGAGAACAATAATATGTACGCTCAAAACAATCACAATCAACAGTAAGAGCTTTTGAAAGACCTAAATAATTGCCTCATTGATAAATCTGAGCCCTCTGCAGGGGCCATGGCTTCTTACTCCCCAACCTACAATCGTCGACAATAATTTTGGGAAGATTCCAAAGTTCTACCTCGATTTGACTTTCCTCCCCTCCCCTGTTTCAATGTTGAGCTTAAAAAGTGAATCTTTACGCGTACATGAATTGTGGGAATTTCAACATTGAACAGGGGGCAGGAGGGAAGGGGAGACGACAAACAAAGGCCTTAACATACGAAAGTAATAAATGTGCCGATGTCTCTATTTGAGACCCACTTTCTGTTGCCTTGTTGAGTAACCTTCCCAAAACAATTTGTCGATGATTGTAGTTCCCAGGGTCTCTCCTCTTCCCGCTCCCTGGAGCGGGAACTAGGTTGCTTACTCCCTAGAGTGAAAACTGGTGAAAACTAATTCTAGGCTGTTCTTCTTCGGATAAATCATTTTAGATTTTCATCCGGTTGCTGTAAGAGCAATTTAATGTTAGAAAGGAGGTTCTTAGTCAAATAACAGAGCAGTTTTGACAAACGTACAGCGGAATCTCCCTTTAGCGCTCGGCCAAATGCTTTACTTCATGCCCTGGGAGGGGGGTACTCAACAGATGTTTGGGTAGGGAGGTGCGGCCCGGGCGTTCAAAGCCTACGCCTGACCCTGTTTAAGAGACAATTCTCTGATTTCCCAATCCCGTTTAAGACAGAATTCAAATTTTCAGACCCTATCTAAGACATTTAGCCCAAAATCATACCCTGTTTAAGACCAGAATGAAATAAGAATACGCTAGTTTCTTCCATTGGCGGTCCTTTGCAGATTATAGTATGCTTCGTTCTTCAAAAGACCATTAAACAGACATCTAAGCTTAGTCCTGTTTAAGCCATTAGGTCATGTAGCGATACCCTGTTTACGACAGGATGTGATGAAATAGATACCCCGTCGATACAAAACACCCTGAAAACCATACCCTATCGGGCCGCACGTCCGTTAAGCCGAGTCACATAAGGGAGTACCCCCCCCCCCCCGGACTTCATGGTACTTCACTGTAAGTTTGTATCATCAGCTTAGCAAACACGGGTGAAACTCTAACACTAAAAGGCACCTAACTTTTAATTATGTTTACTGAGGAAGCGGGATAATAACTTTTCAAGTCAGTTGAAAAGTTGCCGCTTTCGGTTCAAATTGTAATAGAATTAATATTAGTCAAGACTGAACTATGCTTGGAGTTACCCTCGCTCATTGACAAATATGAAATGTACTATAAAGACAATGTCAACCGAATTCCCTTACGGAAGTTGTGCATAGTTCACCCATTAAGCCGTAGCTAGAGACATTTGCTTAGTTCAGTTGGTAAACAAGTAACCGATTTTAAACAAACTGAATTAGTATTTATAGGTTTCCTTTAAATGTACGACTTAAATCTATAAAAAATTGTCGGCTAAAACAAGTTGCATGGGGTGTTCCCTTAAGAGCAGGTCTTGGGCATAAAAACTATATATCCTAAATTTTTCCCAATCAGATACCGTGCACGCTCTTAAGGGTATCGGCATAGAGTGTAAACAATATATCAAACATTTCAAATGGGCAACAATTTAAAAAGCTGCTTTTAAAGAAATAATTTTACGATGCATCTTTTTAGCATCGTTTTACAAATGTGTGTTCCGCCATTTTTGCTTTGAATTACTTTGCTCAAAGTTTACATCTCTTTACTTTCCTTGTGATAAGCTGGTTATACAAACCGCGAAAGAAAAGTTTTCGAGCAATAATAATAATAATAATAATAGTAATAATTAATTTATTCTTGTGTCAAAGTAAAACCTTACCTGAGTACCTGAGAGAAAGAATCCCTCAACTAATTGGAGGCACCGCCTAACTAAGATAGATTTAAAATGTGGTAAAATCAATGATTTAGAAAAACCGTATATACAAGAGTAATTTATAGACGGGTTTAAAATTGCAAAGACAACAGTCACTACTTCATATTTAAGGAACCTACTAAGTTTGCACTTGCTTATGCCTGCTTTATAAAGGTCTTTAGCGAGGGACAAGATGATTCTTTGGTTGAAAGTTGACTCCAGATAACAATTGAAAATAAATATCATCTCAACGTCGAATCAAATACATAGAAACACCATTGTGACACCAATAGTCAATCTTCGAGATTCGAGAATTGTAAAGTTTAGCAACTCAGAACGGATTAATTAAGCAAGAGCATGTTCTAAGAAAGTGACATGCCACTCGACAATGATCTGAGATGGATTTTAAAAAATGATAAAATAATATGACTGCCACCAGAACGAAAGTTGCTCAAGGTTATCACCAAAATAAATTTCTGCATACGGTCTTAAACCATTCTCACATAGCAATTATATTTACGCTGTTAAGAAAACGCTTCTCTCGAACCGCTATTCTACAAATATTAGTTGTTACGATGAAATTGTACAGCTTTTAGCGAATGCGCTGACGGTACATATAGGATTTATTGCGGATCTTAATCTTAGAGGCAGGAACATTTCATTCCACTTAAAAACGAAAACATCGCTAATAGCTTTTGAATGCACGACAAATACACTGAGTATACATCACTCTATCCAGTTAAGTGCTCTAACTGTTTATAACACCGCACCCGTTTTCATGTTCCGTAGACTTTACTGATCAACGTTTCTAGAGTTGAAAAAGAAAAGAAAGATGAAATCCGTAATTTTCCTGTTGCTGTGTTCGTTGGCTTTCCCCAATGCACAAGGTTTTTAACTGCAGTTTGCTTGTTTGTTTCTGATTATTTCCTTGGCACCACGTTTGATAACCTTTGCGCTAACGTTACCGGTAACTAGCAATCTCGCGTTTCTTCTTCAGTGTTGAGTCGTTGTCTTTCAAAAGGCGGTTTGGGTTTACCTAGTCAGCGGGGTTATCCTACCAGCGTGCTGCTGTTAGTAGCAGCTTTTTTTCTTATGAACAACTCAGGTAGGGGAAACGCCTCCAAGCCGGGAAAACGTTTTGCTCCGGTGTTGCCAAGGTTCAAATCTAAACCCCTTAAATTACCGTCAGAAGTTGGTATATCTCTACCTTATCTACACCAGTAAATCAAATTGTTTAAAGTTTCTTCCCCTAGACAAATAATATACTCCTTTAGACTTCAAAACAGCATGTTTCAGCGACAGTTTGGTTTTAAATTTTGTTGCAAGCCGTTATAACTGGTGTAAGTTTTCTCATCGCCATCTTTGACCTACAAATATCGTTGATCTGGAAATTGAACTTTTAAAAACTTCAGTAGCCGATGTAACATTAGCTTAAGTGATAAAAATGGGTCTTAGAACTAAGATAACTTCACGTTACGAGTTTTATCTTAGTCACGGTTAATTTTTCTTGGCTGCTAAAGGTAACCCTGCCTTAAAACGTTCGTTGTAAAACCCGGGGTGACCTTTTCTCGGTTGCTAGCTGAAGCATTTGTAGTATTTCAGGTAGGGTGAATGTTGTTGATCTGAACCTCAAAATAGTCGCTGAAACGCAGCTAAATGTTATGAAACCCGATTGTACCCGCCTCAAGCGGTGGACTCGTAGCACTCTTAGCTTTTACTCAAGGCACAAATTGGTGGGATTTTCATTTCAGCTGTCGTCTTAAGGGGGGCCGGAAGTCTGGGTAACTGCCATGATTTTGGAAGTTTTCTGCGTTTTATCCTTATTCTCTTCGATGTTTCAAGCAATCCCAAAATCCCTCAATGCTTTCTAGTCGGATGCTACATCAATTTTTGGTAACCAGCTAAATCTGATACCGAAGAAAGAGTGCAGCGAAGACGAAAATCAAGTGTGTCACGTTGAAATATACTCCACAATTCGTGGGGCATTTTGCGACGCCACTGTACCAGGGATAAGGTTGTTGTTTCTGAACAAACCGTCAGTAAACTTTAAAGACTTGTGGTCAAATGATATGATCTCTACCGATATTTCAATATCTCTCGACTAAATAATTAAGATGTTAAGTTATTTCATGGTCAGCTCTGTTCCGAGAGGCCGCTAATGGCCTCAGAAATCTGGATATATTTGGTAAGAAAATTTAAAGTTTTCTTCGACAAAATTTCAGCTCAAAATTTCGGAGAACTGGAAAATTATATTTTATTCCTTTTTTTTCTTCGAAGGGGATAAATATGCGTTTAAAATGCAAAATAAGGTCAGCTAGCTAGCAGTTTCGAAAAACCAATCAACAGCTGGTAAATTCGGAGAATAAAATTTTGTTTCCTAAAACTTTCAGCAATTTAAATTTTCAGCTAATCAATCTGTATTACCCCAGCACACAAATATGTCTTTAAAGGCCACAACATCATCTGCATGTCAACACTGGAGACAACATTTTAGGCATTTTCTAAAATGTACTCTTTAGGTTCAGCTGTTCATTTAGTTTCGCAGGTTCGTGCACTTGGTTTCTCGTTCGTTCGTTTTCGCCGGCGAGCCCTCGGTAGACCGTTAGATCGTTAACTCAGTCATTCGGCTATCCGTTCGCTCGCTCGGATGTTCGTTCGCTCGGGCTTCCGTTTTTTCGTTGGTTTGCGTTTCTGGTTTGTTCAGTTGTTCCTCCGTTTGCCCATTTCTTCTTGCTATTCATGGGCATAACATGTTACAAACTGAACAATAAAATTTAACAATTAAAAGCTGTATTAAAACATTACGAAGAAGTTCCTTTATGTTTTAATACCTATGGCTGTCATGCTACAGAGAAAGACTTTTTCTTTCTCCAGTGATCTGATACACAAATAACTGTTCAGTATTTTTAGCTTTTGTTATCAGTAATTATTCATTCTTTTCTTTTCCCAGCTTGCAGTACCCAGGAGACAGAAGACGGATACTGCTGTGTTTTCCCGTTTAAATTCGGCGATGTTTCGTATTTCTCGTGCACTGCTGATGGTTGGATTCAGGAATGGTGCAGTTTGACGAGCGATTATGATAGCGATGGATTGTGGGGAAATTGTAAAGGTAAAAACAATAGCCTTCAACAGCTTAGTCAGTTTCATTTATTTTTCCTTCTCGCTATCACTTCGAATGAATCCATACTTTCCTCTTTCAATAGGAACTTTAGCAGCGACGACGGCAACGGCAACGAAAACGTCACCTGAAGATAAAACTTTAGTTTATTTGTGCTACTTCGCGATTATTTCAACTCGTTCAAATTCTACAGAATAGGCGAAATACCCAGCAACTAAATTGGTAGGAGTAACGTTCAACTTAAGAAAGAAAATTCACCGTCGTGTGTTCATGTTCTCCACAAAACCTCGAATTTGGTCGTTTCACGTTGTTGTTTTGCAGAGGGTTGCAAAGAAATGTACCAGAATGTAAAACGCACGTGTAGAGCGATTGTTTTTCCTAATGAAATCTATTGTTTTCCGGCATTGTCGTTGCGGTCGCCGTCGTCGTTGCTTAAGTTCCCTAATAGGGAGCTTAAGCAACGACGACGGCGACGACAACGACAACGCCACAAAACAATAGGTTTAATGAGCAAAAAAAATCGCTCTGCATTTTGGTACATTTGTTTGCTGTCCTCTACAAAACAACAACGTGAAATGACCAAATTCTTGGCTTTTTGGAGAACGTGAGCACATGACGGTGAATTTTTCTTTTTTTTTCTAAACTTGAACGCCACTCCTACCAATTTGGTTTCTGGATAGTTCACCGTTTCTGTAGAAGTTGAGCGAGTTGAAATAATCGCGAAGTAACACAAATGAAAATAGTTATATTTTCAGGTGACGTTTTCGTTGCCGTTGCCGTCGTCGTTGCTTAAGCTCCCTAATATTGGGGAGAGGACAGTACAGGGAGTGGGAATTCAAAATACTATCATGGGATAGCAAATGCTCAACAGGTAACATTTGATAGTCACACTTAAGCAATACCATCCACAACTCAAAGACGAACTACCTTTGACAACATAATAAGAATTATAATAAGGGAAACGTGCTCAAAGGATCTTCAAAAATCTAGTTGGAAGCAAGGCAAGGCCAAATAATTACCTGGCATTTGTTAAACGGTTTCGGTATTTCGATTTTCAACACAGTACAACGTCGAGTTGGTACCGCCAATGGTCCTTTCTTAATCACAGGTAGCCCGAGCTCTGCGAGCGTTTTATCTTGACCCATATAATGCTATAATCACAATGATCACGTATACAATCACGTGATTTGAGCGTCGCGGTATAATGTATTGTATTGCAGAGCGGTTTTCAATTGAGTGTCGAAAGGAATTTGGCGTTTGCTTTGGTTTTGCTTTACTACTTGAACTTGAAAGTTGAAAACTACTCATGTGATTTGTTAGCTAAGCTCACACCAGTTTCTCAACCAATGACAAAGAAAATCAACTGACCAATTGTGACTTGCTCGCACGCGTTTTCCCGCGCTTAGCGCCTGTTACGTGTAATTGCTTTGAATTCTGATTGGTTCATTGCGCTGTTTGAACCTGTTGTGATTGACCAGAGTAATAACTTTGGTTTTGGTTTTACGACACTCAATTGCAAACTGCCTTATTGTATTGTATTGTATTGCATTGCATTGCATTGCATTGCATTGCATTGCATTGTTTTGTGTTGTGTTGTATTGTATTGTATTGTATGGTATCGTATCGTATCGTATCGTATCGTATCCTATCCTATCCTATCCTATCCTATCCTATCTTATCCTATCCTTTCCTATCCTATCCTATCCTATCCTATCCTATCCTATCCTATCCTATCCTATCCTATCCTATCCTGTCCTATCCTATCGTATCCTATCCTATCCTCTCCTATCCTATCCTATCTTATCCTATCCTATCCTATCCTATCCTATCCTATCCTATCCTATCCTCTCCTATCCTATCCTATCCTATCCTATCTTATCCTATCCTATCCTATCCTATCCTATCCTATCCTATCCTATCCTATCCTCTCCTATCCTATCCTATCCTATCCTATCCTATCCTATCCTATCCTATCTTATCCTATCCTATCCTATCCTATCCTATCCTATCCTATCCTATCCTTGTATTGCTTTGATTTGATTTGTTTTTCTTATTGTTTCCCCATAAAATAGGAACGGTTCCTTAGCTAACTGCTATTTTATGTTTGTTTGTTTGTTTGTTTCATGACTAGCCGGCGGAACAGCAACTCCACCGCCTCCCGTGACAACCGTTCCACCTCCTGTGACAACCGCTCCACCTCCTGTCGTCACAACTGCTGCTCCTCCTCCACCGGGTAAGACTTACAACATATTCAGAGCGCCTTCTTCAGTTTAGATCGACCGGTATTTCAGTGAGAGTAAAACTATTATCATTCTATTCGAAATCATAATATGATTTCTGAAAGCTATGACATATCAGGAACACCCGACAAGAACATTAAAGCAAGGTGCTTTTAAAAACGTTTTTTCCTGCATTCCCACATCTTGCTATGGTCTTTTTAAAGGCAAATTTGTATAGCTAACACAGTGTGATCTGCTCGGTTTCTTAAGCTTAAGTTTGTTCAAGTGAAGAAACTGAATCAGTCATTTCCTGAATTTATGAGCTGCTGTTAATAGCTTTCTGACAATACTAGCTGGCCTTGTTTGCTTTTTTAACAACGTATTTGCTGCTCCGAAAACAAAACGGATTTTACGGTTTTCGGCGGTTGCGAAAGTTTGAGGCGACCTTTCATAAAAGAAAACCCTAGTTTTTTCTTCACAGTTTTTCTTCTTCTCTGGGGTGGGTGATGGCTTTACGAACAGATTTTCCACCGAAATAAACCATTGGGCATTTGCCGATAGCTGTATCCCACAAAGATTTATATAGTCAACGAAATTAATTGGTTTCTAAGGATTGATGAAGAGTTTGTTTGTAACAAGCATAGTAAGTGAAGTGAGGATCTCAATCGAAAGCCTTGTGCTCAGTCCGCCCAAAAGCCCAGCTACTTATTAGAGCGGTTTTAATTTTGATGAAGTGTGATAAAACCAAAACCAATTGCAATTGAAAGTAATTGCTCTGACCAATCACAACAGACGTAAACAGCACAATGAACCAATCAGAATTCGAAGCAAATACACGTAACCGGCGCCAAGCGCGGGAAAACGCTTGCGAGTGAGGCGTGCAAGTGACTTCTCATTGGTTAGAGCGGTTTTCAATTCAATGACATAAAACCAAAACCAGAGTAATTACTCTGACCAATCAAGGCAGCCCTAAGCAGTGCAATAGACCAATCAGAATGCAAAGTAAGTACATGTAACCGGCGTCAAGAGCAGGAAAACGCAACTTTGCTAACCAATCATAGAGCGCAGTGAAAAAAACCGAAGCAAACGCAAAACTACTTTTCGACATTCAATTGAAAATACCCCGCACGCAGACGTCTTCTTTGTCCGCGCTCAAAGGAAATAGGAGACGTTTTCGCGCACGCTAAATTTAAAACCGCTCTGCGAAAATGGCGCGAAAATTGCAAACCAAAGGAAACGCAAAATTACTTTTCGACATTCAATTGAAAATACTTCGCACGCAGACGTCTTCTTGTCCGTGCTCAAAGGAAATAGGAGACGTTTGCGCGCACGCTAAATTTAAAACCGCTCTGCAAAAATGGCGTGCAATTTGCAAGCCAAAGCAAATGCGAAATTACTTTTTGACATTCAATTGAAAATACCCCGCACGCAGACGTCTTGTTTGTCCACGCTCAAAGGAAATTAGGAGACGTTTTCGCGCACGCTAAATTTAAAACCGCTCTGCGTAAATAGCGCGAAATTTGCAAACCAAAGCAAATGCGAAATTACTTTTGACACTCTAATTGAAAACCGTCTGATTCAGAGACAATAAGGTGAAGAATATTTATACCCCTTTCATGATACCAGCTCATACCTCTAGACCAACTGGATAATGTTTTCTTCACTGTTTATAGGTGGAAGCTGCGGTAACAAGCCCATCAGTTCTCGAATCGTGGGTGGTAGCCAGGCCCAAAAAGGCGAGTGGCCGTGGCAGGCTCTCCTGGCCGTTACTGGAGGGGCCCAGTTCTGTGGGGGCTCGCTCATTGCTGACAAATGGGTGCTGACTGCTTCCCATTGTCTTGAGGGTTCAACCGCAAGCCAGATTGTAGTGAGGTTTGTTACTCACAAATTTTACTTTCTTGTCTTCTCACTCTTATGTAATTTGGTTTAGGCTGGCGACTCAAAGTACGGAAGCTAAATTTTGAGTCAACTCCCCGGCCGGTTAAATTTTGACCATATAATGCATTCTTCTCGCAGTCGATTGACCCTTTCACTCTCATCTGAAAACATTCTAGTTAAAAAACAAACCTCAGAGAAGTCTGGAAGTGTGAACACTGTATTACAGCAGCTACAACGTAATACTCTGCACTGGCTCCTTTTTGTCAGAGAAAATAGGGCTTCATGGAGAACAGACATTTTTAACATTTTGTGACATTATATTTTCAGTCGTTAAAAGGAAATCGAAATTCGGCTCACTAAAACTCGTCATTGTCTCCTAATTTAGTGGTATGACAAAACTGATTAACTAAATTGTTTTTTATGGCTTTATCACAGGATGGGAGCACACAACATAAAGGACATCGCAGAAGAAATACAGGTAGAAAAGATCATTATGCATGAGAATTACAACAAACCTGTCGGCCTAGCGCACGACATTGCGCTGCTGAAACTGAAGACACCAGCGACGATTGGCTCAGGAGTGGGTACTGTTTGCCTGCCAAACATAAACCATCCCTTACTGGCAGGCAAAAGATGTTACATTACAGGCTGGGGTACCTTATCATCCGGCGGGAGCCAGTCAGATTATCTCATGGAAGCGTCTGTACCCATTGTTTCCCAGGCGAAGTGTGGGCAGGCCTACGGATCCAGCAACATTCACGACTCCATGATCTGCGCAGGTCTTGACCAAGGGGGGGTGGATGCTTGTCAGGGGGATAGTGGGGGCCCCATGGTGTGCGAGTTCAATGGAAAGTGGTACATTGAGGGAGCCACGAGCTGGGGGCATGGGTGTGCCGCGGCGGGAAAATATGGCGTCTATGTCAAGGTGCGCAACCTTAAATCATGGGTCGAGGGTAAGATGAGCAGTAACTAAAGGAAATCATTGGGATCGTGTTGTATTTATGATGAATTCGTAAGCAACAACGTGTAGAAATGTGAGGTAGAAAATAAAGATACAACGAACATTATTTCTGTGTTGTAGTATTTTTAAAAACCGCCTTAGAACTTAACTGAAAAATAACAAATCTACTCGAGAAAGTTGACCCAAATAGATTTGTGGTTTCTAAACTTACTACTTCAATTCATTCAGCGCTCCCCTATCAAGGTCTAAATCTAGCTCTTCGTTCCTAACGGAACCAGTTGAAAATAAAACAGGTTTCGCAAGCCGAGGTAAGGACATTTTTGCATGTGTTGTGTCTCTGATCACGCAGTGACGGGGAGCTGATAAGTCGTGAAAAAACGCCGGGACAAACTTTTGAAAATCTGAAGATAAAAGTCCTGCGTTATGCGCAAAATTATTCTATCGACCATTCTGCTGACGGAGAAGGTTGAGGATTAAAGAAGATATGTTTTAGGACCAAATGCCATGCCAGCCTCAACATTGTTCTTAGGGTTTTACCCAGCCCCTACCAAGTTACGAGAGAAAAGACCTGGAGACGAGGTTAGACAGATCAGCCTGCTTTATGTTGTCAGCAGTCAGCGAATCTTTCTCACATGATCCAAAACACAAACGGAGGAAATAAAAATTATTTCCCAAATCATCATAATTTGGAAGAATAATAATATAATTATTCCAATTGAGAAACATCAAGCTAAGTCAGATGCCCTATCTTTCAAAGCCCTCAGCAAATTCTTACTAGCAGAATGTAGCTTAAGCTATTGATATGAATTAGATGCAAAGAAAACGTTTTGGACTGCCCACCGTCTTGTGGGGGATCTTTGTTGGGAATTAAGGTCTCAGATTCCTAAAGGTTTCAAATCCCTATGTTCGGGTACAAGGCTCTGTCAAGACTCCAAAATGAACCCTTCAGAGCCCTAATGTCACCATGTACTTTCTCCTCACTCTTGTTCATCTTTCTTTGTTTCTAGTTGGGAGAATTTGTTAACACATCAAGACATTTTAACTTTGGGGATCATTTCCGTTATTCCCATGAGCTTGAGTGTTTGAGTGTGTAGTGATTTTCTGAGGAGAAATTAGGCCCTAATCACTGCTGGCTTTTAAAAGGTTTGAGCAATTACTTCAGGGTTAAGGAACTCCAGCACTCCCCCTCTTACCCCTATCCCCCCCGCTACCCACCCCACCCCACTTGACAGACTTGGAGACTGTGAGAACTAATCTTTTAGAACTCTTGGAACACATTAAGAATCTGTGTTGTGGTATTTATCGTTTACTATTGCAAAGGTACGCTTATGATACGCCCCTGTTGGGCTTTAAAATGTTCAATCTCCCATAAGCAGACACCTTCCGTGTGCGGATATCGATGCTTGGTCCCGAAAGTGTCCGCTTACCGAAGGTTCAACTGCTCTGTTATCGTGCGTTTTTTTTTTTTTTTTGCATGTTTTGTTTTGCTTTCCACTGATCAGTAAATGACTCAGATTGATGAAATAAAAAGCATTAAGTACATACAATGAGATGATTTTGGATACATTTAAACTGAAGATGAAACGCTGGAGCAGTGAGATGTTATCAGCAATACTAGCATGAACACACAAAAATCGAAATGAATGCATTGACTTTATTTAATCATAATTCCACTTTCTTAAAGTAAATAAGAATTTGAAATTTTGAATAGTGGTCTCCATAATAAATGTATTTGATTTAGAGTGGTCTTCAATTGAATGTCGAAAGTCTTTGGTTTTGCTTTACGGCCTTCTATGACTGATTGGCAAAGTTGGCGCCATTTTCTCAACCAATAGGAAGCCAAACCAAAACTAATCGTGACTTCGTCGCACGTGTTTTCCCGCGCTTGATCTTGACGCGCGGGTACATGTATTGGTATTTCGAGTTCTGATTGGCTGATTGTGTTGTTTACATCTGTTGTGAATGGCCAGAGTAATTACTTTGGTTTTCGTTTTACAACACTCAATTGAAAACCGCTCTAAACCCAGCAATGGCATATTTTGAGTTTTCAAATGGTTACTGTAGTTTCTCGTTTGTTTATGCACATTGCGATAGATCTCATCGTTAATTGCCTTTGAAATAAATAGGCTGTATAACTTAGAGTATTAAATTAGACTTCCACATTGTAAATTACTTTTACTCATCCTTAAAAATTTAAAATCTTAGTTTATCTTACAAAAAAGTAACTTTATACAAATCTTAAAATTTACAGCTTATTTATGAACTTTGAATGCTACACTTCGGTGTAGCTCGACCCTAAACTTACTACATCAAACGTGCTTAAAATGTCCAATTACTACATGTACTTTCCTCTATCTGGTGCAAGAGAGGATCATCCTCTCTTGTCTGGTGTAATGATTAGTTCTATCTATGTCGGATTAATTTTAAAGTCTGTTAGAAAAGCAAATTTGAATAGATTTAGGATAACACTTATATATTAAGTCCACTAAATAATGTTCATTTTTATTACAGTAGTTACCAATAACACACGACCTACCGCCTTCAAAAGAGTCCGGTTAAAGTTGTGTTTTGCTGGAAGTCAATCAAAAAAGAGCTGTTGGAATTAATTTGATTTCTGATAAGGTTTCAAGAAGACACAGACAAGGAATTGCTAATTTTGCTCACTAAGAGAAGGTAAACCTCTGTTAAAAGGTATTTGCTACCTGTAAGCAGGTAAAGGTATCAATTTTTGATTCTGTTGCCTTGAAATCTTGTCAGTTCTTAGATTGAAGTCCACTCAACTTTAGCCGACACATTTAAAGGCGGTAGGTCGCGTGTTATTGGAAACCACCGTAATTCAAATTAAACGTTGGTATTTCTCTCGTTCTGATCACACAGCAGCTTTTCTACTTCTCCAAGAGGAATACAACAAGAGTCAGATGACTGAGATGACCCAGGAGTCACACTCTGACAGTGTCCAGTTGTTCCGTTCTTAAAAGAGTGGTCTTCCCTTTTGGTTCTTGGCCGATAGTGTTTCATATGGTGTCCCATCTGGTAGGCGGCGAAAGGGTACAGGAACGACACTGCAAAGAAATCTTCCACCATGCTTCCGTTGATTCCGTGCTTCTCACGAATCGAGTTGCGTATCCCTGTGGCATAGGCGAAAAACCCGAACAGTACACACCACCCAACGTAGCCAATTCCAGGAACAAAGAGCCCCATGGCAAGCAGCGCGATCCACCCGTAGAACGGTATTGCGAGGATCAGCATGTGGGTCCACTTTCGTCCATTTGGCCTCTCCACCTCCCCAGCTGCCATGCCCATAAAGTACCAGGGTGCCAAGATGCTCAGGAAAACCTTCAACACACTATCTGTTGTGGGAATGCTGAGTACATCTAGGAGATTGGTAGTGAACTGAGGGCCGTTGACATCAAGGTCCCCAGCTTCTATTTTTACAGCCCTCCACAGCGCCACGCACATGAAGCAAAGCAAGATTGTATAGGGAACGCCAGACGCTATGGAAACTGTCTGCAGGGCGGTCAATGCCTCATTACCTCCAACATACAGAAGAGCAGTGGCGGTGGCCCCTTCTGTTAGAGCCCAAAAGATACGCTGTAGTACAGGAGGCTTAGGATCACCATTAGCTGAGAGGCAGTCTATCACAAGCGAGCCACTGTCCGAGCTGGTGACGAAGTATAGCACGATTCCCACCAAGGAAAGGATTGAGAGGAAGGTGCCCAGGTGTCCATATTGTTCCATCAGGTCAAACCACATGTCATTCTTTCCACGGCAGGACAGACGATACAAGCCGTTAAGAGACTCAGTTGCTTTTCCTCCGCCCATTGGTGAAGAGCAGGTTATGTTAGCAATTGCTGCATCCCGTTCCATCTTCAAACCTGCTCCCCCAAATACACAGAACCACAGAATGGAGAAGGCGACAGGAGCTGTAAGGGTGGCGTTGATAAACTGTCTGATGGTTCTTCCTCTCGAGATCTTAGCAATGAACATTCCCACAAAGGGAGACCAGGCGATCCACCAGCCCCAATAGAAGATGGTCCAGCCGTCCATCCAGGCCTGGGCCTCTTTGCCATCTGGCGCGTTTCCCATCTGGGCGAAAGCGTCGGTGTGGAATCCAAGCTGTATGATGGTCTGCATGTAGTAGCCAGTGCTCTGTACGACCAAGTTCAGCGTGTACCAGGAGTCACCATAAAAGAACACCAGCATCATGATAAACACTCCAAGAGCGAAACAGATTTCACTTAAACGACGGATTCCCATCTTCAAGCCGCTGATCACGGAGACTGTAGCACAGGCAGTCACGCACCAAATGATGATAATCTGGTTCAAAGTACTGACTTCTATGGTGCTCTTTAAGCGGTGGACGCCAGCATTTAGCTGCATAACTCCAAGGCCCAAACTCGTACAAACGCCAAACATGGTGCAGATCACTGACAGGATGTCAATAAAGTCGCCCATCCATCCGTAGATCTTATCACCGATAAGTGGATACATACAAGAGCGCATGGTCATGGGAAGGCCCTGCCTGTAACCCACAAAGGCGAGGAGAAGACCAACCACAACGTACACAATCCATCCATGAATACCCCAGTGGAACAAGGTGAGGTTGATGGAGTCTTGAGCACGTTGGTTATCGGTGTACCTAAAAAGCAAGCATACATGTGTTATTTAGAATCAGCATTGCGATTACGCGAATGGGTTCTCTATCGTCAAAACTGGGGAGAACTAGGCATGATATTAGAAGTAACTGTAGTCTCGACTAATTTACGAATTCTTAAAACATCTCCTCAACTGTGACGTCATTAGGGATTCGGGATACTTGGCCTTATGTTTAGGGATACAGGATATTGAGAATAGAGAATACGGGATTTCGAGCATACACTGACGCATACGGGATAACTGACGAGGGCACGGGGTATCAATAATTACCCTAATTACGAGATTTCTATAACCCCGCAGGGGCAGCCAACGTGAACATCAAAGCAAAACACTGCAGTTAAAATGTTGTCTCCTGTGCTTCCGTACCGTTTTATTTGTGTAACGTAAACTAATAAAACAAGATCTCTTCGGATTCTTTAGCTGAAAATTTAAACCGCAATTCACGAACTGTTGCTGGCTAACGAAACTGAATGCTAGCTGACCTTACTTCGCATTTTAAACGAGACATATGCCCCTCCGAAAACGAAAGGAATTAGTTTTTTAGAGTTACGAAATTATGAGCTGATGCTTTTCCGAAAAAAACTGTAGATTTTGCAAAATGGTACAACTAAATCCGAATTATCGAGCGATTTAATCCATCTGAACACATGATAGAGCGGTTTTCAATTGACTGTCGAAATAATTCGCGTTTGCTTTGGTTTTACATCACTAAGCTCTGTAATTGGTTATCAAAACTCGCCCCACTTTCTCAGCCAATGAGAAGCAAACCAAAACCAATTGTGTTTTGTCCGCACGCGTTTTCCCGCGCTTGGCGCTAGTTACATGTATTTGCTTCGAATTCTGATTGGCTCATTGGTGTTGTTTACATCTTTCGAGATTGGCCAGATTTAGTTTTACGACACTCATTGGAAACCGCTCTATCCACCGAAATGAACCGTTGTTTGGCCTTGCCTAGTCCCCCACCCAAATGGGGCGTCCTAGTTAACTGTCAAACCTTTCTAATTTCTTTTCCTTTTCTTTTTTTTTTAAGATCTAAATCTTTTTGAAAAAACCCAAGAAGCCTTGTGACCAAATCGTGCACTCAAAAACACCAAGCGTTCAATTTGACTTGACGACATTTTATGCGTGATATCTTGGCTCATCAGTTTTTGTATGATCCAGATTTCAGACAATGCTTCCTGCACTATTTTAACAGCCAATCGTATTGCACCTAGCTAAGCACGCACTTTCTGTAACTGACACATACTCTATCAAGGAAACGTAACGGACAGGGGCGTGTTTGACCCGAACAACAACTTACAGAGCGTCGTTCTAACAATAGATGTACACATAAAACCGATATATGAAATGTGTCTTAGTGTTTCTCGGGGAAAACTGTTCATGCAGTTCTTGATCCATATAAAAGTCTTTAGCTGTCTATTAAAAAAATATTGGTTTAATTGGTGAACTGAAAACAGTCGTAGTATGCGGGGTGATTCACGCAATCGCAGTTACGAAAACGAAGTCTGAAAAATATTTGAACAGTGCAATAGCAGCTCTACCAAGAGTCTTTCTTATTGATACCCGGCACTGTTTGCATCTGAACAGCGAAGACGGTCTTTCCGGCATCCACAGTTCACGGCATAAAAATTATAAGATATTTCATATCCGACGCTTTACAAAACATTTGGCCTTTGTACGTGAATATATGTTAGATATGTGGATAATATAAGTTATATTAATAATAGTATTAAACTCTGTTTGGATCTGGTGCCAGCGTAAAAAAAATCATCAGGCGGTTTTTACTTATTTTTTTTTTCTACAAAAGAGACAGCGCTGTATTTTGCGAAAAGATTTTACCAATGACATGCCAAAAAGGCAGTAGAGAAAGTTTTCGTGAAGTGCCACGTGTTGACAAACGATAGTATTGAATACCTCAACATACCTCTCAAAATATCGGTTTCCATAGTGACCAGGCTCATAGTGCCAGATGGGTTCGGCTACAACAGAATAAGAAACAGTCACATTAGACCAGGTGAATATCCAAGTTATTCAGAATATAAGAGATTCTGGCCGAATTATAAAGGCCAGAAAAACACCTTAAGGACTGGAGTAAAAGTACACGTCCGTAATAAAAAAACCTTTCAGTCTTCTGTTCAAAGAGCTCTAGGGTTTTAATTTCGTGACATCCGAAGTGCGCAGTGTGATAGACTAATCCTGGCCTTATGCCGGTGTAATATTTACATCCGTTCACAAAATATCGCATATCGAGGATAGTTACTCGCGTCACTTCGAGGATGCGTGTGTGTAAGACTCGTATAATCGCATGTACGTAAAGTACGAAATGAATATTTGAAAGAGTTATTTATATCACCATTCATTTTTCAAAAAACTTAGCTGGAGTAAATAAAGTCTAAATAAGATATAAATTCAATGAATGAATTATAGACGAAGTGCTTCGGATAATGATTAAGTAAATGATGACGGAGATAGTTTTAAAAATTGAAGTACGATCAATATTGTTTTCGCTCTATAAAACGCGGCAAAAATGATGAGAATTTTAACGAGAAATCACTAGTTAAGATTGCAAGTGGTCATTTTCTTCGCGATGTGGATGTAATGTTTGTCACGTGAAATGTTATGTTGGCGCGCATCAAAGGTTGAGAATACTCTTCACTTGAAGAAACAACATTGAAATTGGCGCGAAAAAATTGGCGGGCACTATGATTTTCCCGCCATTTCAACGCTCTTACCGCTCGCTTGGATCCTGACTCGGATAATTGCGCGAAGACTGGCATCAGTGTGAAGAAGGAAGCGAGATTAATTAATGATGAAAAGATCTAGTCTGTTAAATTTCTGAATTCTGAATTCTCAGAAGTGGTAAGCTTAATTAGAAAGTATTTTTACAGAATAGGTTGGAGACTGGAAAATTTGCATACCACTTGAATAACTCGGCTCTGAATTATTAACACAAAGGCGACCCTACAAAACCGTCAGCCATAATATGTCTTATGGTATTCAAATGATTGAAGGGTATGCCAAAATATTAGAAGTCTCGAGGCAATTCAGCAATTAACAATATTGAAAGATTCTTGAAATATTAAGGGTAGTATCCCTTAAGAATTCTACATAAAACAGCACCAGAATATCACCCAAACTATGCACCGTACTTACAATTAGTGGTATTTGGCAAGATAAAACGGACGGTAAGCACTTTATAAATTCAAATTATCGATCGGCGAATAAACTTCTGCTGGTTCAGGTTGTTACGAATATCATCGATAATCCCCAGTTTTTTATTTCGAACTTTCATTTTCCTGTCCGGTGTAACTCTGATAACGAAAAAACTGGAGAAAAAAATTGAAAGAAATATATGTAACAGTTGTCAATTCAGGTGCTTACTTTGGCACTTCAGGTTTAGAACTCATTCGCGATCGGCCGATCGGTTTAAATTTCAGTCAAGTTGATACTTGAATTCGGCGCGACCGAATCCCGTCGAGACTGAAACGGACGTGGACTGAAAACTGACTGAAACTGAAAAAACTCGTCGTTCAGATATTCTTGTAAAATTGACAGAAATGAAACAGACGGCCACATTTTGGATAACAAACATCCTGTAAATTTAGTTTATACCGTCTCAGTTTCCTAAACTGAAATTCACATAACGTAGTTACAAAGGGCGGTGAAAGTTGCTCTTTGTAATATTTTTAATCCACGCCATGAGTCTATTTTCCATTGAAGTCATTCAACCGTTCCAAAAACGTAAACAATGATCTGATGATGATTTTTGCCGAAGCCAGTTGGTCTTAGTTTTATCAATAAAAACACCTGTTCATAAGACTTTCAAATCAGAAACTTTGAACTATATATCGCTCTTGATTTGTGATATCAATGTTCAGTTAATTCAAATTTTCTCCTGGCTGCCATTGAATGACTGAATAATTCCACGTGGCTCGAGTAAAATCACTGAAAATTTGCATAAAAAGCGCGGTAATTCATTGACGTCCGGTATGGTAGTCATCACAATACAACCTAACACGACATTTGATAGGCCGTCAATCAGGCGTGACGCCACCGTAGTAATTTTACTTCAGCTTGTGGGAAGGTATTCTTACGCCGGGAAAGTACTTTTACTTGCTAGTGATTTTACTGAGCATGTGCCAAACAAAATATCGTAATTTTATAAAATAAAATTTAAAAAAAATAGCGAGAAGAAAATTCCCAAACTTGTGAACCCTTTGATGTTTTTTTCTAACATTTTCCCATTCAACCTTTATTTATTTTGCTACTAAAAATTCTTTGTCCGACACGCGGTCTAAAGGAAATTTATTGCATCTCATTATTCACAGCAACTGGTTTTGTTCGTCATCCAAATCCATGACCGGTTTTTTCTGAACGTATTTTAACTTCATTCAATTAAGTTTGAGCGGAATAAACGATGTTGTAAGGGTATCAACCTACCGACTCCGTAGTAGAACAAGCCGATCCCGATGCCAGCGGCAAACAGCATGGTGAAATAAGACGCGTCTTTGAATTCAGGTTTTTCATCCGGTTTTCCCAGTTTCATCTTGCCGTATTTGGAGAAGTATAGCACGATGATAAACACGGCCCATGCATCTTGGGTACCGATGTACATCCAGGTGAAGGTGCGAGTGATCCAGCTTTTCCACTCTCCCATTTCCTCTTTCGCCGTTTCAGGCTTGATCATACAGTACGAGACAAAGCCCCAGATAATAACGGCCGAGACGAACGACACAACTGGATTTAAGCGAATGTTAATACCAAGACTCGAGCTGCCCATTTTGCACCATTTCCAGTTTATTCTGAACCAGCGGCATCTGCTCAGCGCGTCCTCTTGGTCACTGCGTTCGCTGCTAGAACTGCTTGAATCCATTTTGGTTTTCGGTTGATTTTGATTGTAGCGTGGCTCCGATACAACTACCGGTCTAAAAATTTAAGCGCGCTTTTATGATCGCTGTCATTTGTATTAATATATTCTGGACGTAAATATCCGTGACAGGTGGCAGCGGCCGCGCGCGCAGGTGACACCCACGTATGCCTCGAGCGAGAATTGGCCAAGACGCGCTTTTGATTGGTCTCGACGCTATTTCTGTGTATTTTTACTTTTTCACGGTAAACCACGAAAAATAACTTCAGTTTCGATCCAATTCTTTCGAATTCCAAAAAAGGAAAAATATATTTATTTAATCCGCGGGGATTATACGCGTGGCACGGTCTAACGCAAGATGGTCTCATGTTCCCTCGAGCGAACATAGAAATCCGAGCACAAAATTAAAATACATTCTAAAAGCATTATTATTGCATCAAGTATTTTTACTGATTAGTCCAGTCTGGAAACGTGTCGCTACGTCTCAGTCCTGCTGTGGTTTTGCGTGTTTTAGATTTAGTGGTGTTTCTGATCTGATTATTACAACAAGCCACAGAATGGAAAATCGACTCAATCGACAACTTTCTTCTATAATTTCTATGGTCCGTGACTATAGAATTTTCGCCGCAGATTCAAGAGTTAGAACCCGTTTAACCCCAAAATTAGCGCTCGCTCGTCCGAAAGAATGAAGGATTTCAGGATCTTCAGCAATTTCCGTACTTCTTATGTTTTCATGAAATAGTTGAGAAAGCAAATCAAAAGTTGAATATGCCTTTATATTTCGTAAACAAGGCAGTGTTTCAGCTGTGTTGCCAAGCGAATTTCAATTAAGTCGAAATGCTGAAAATGACAGGAGAAAAAAAAACAAAGAGAAGCGTGGGACGGTGATTATCAACCCTACAAATTAAGGAAGGATCATCATCAAAATTCTCCTTAAATATTCAAAATAATCTAAAGTGTTTGGGTCAAGGAAATATACATGAATATAGGAGTTGATCACGCCGCTGAAATGCAAATTCTCTAAAAACTATCAATGAATGTGTGGGTGTTTATATTTACTTGTGGGTAATGAATGGATTCACAGGGATATGCCCTGGTTTAAACTATCATCTAACGGCGTCAGAGTCGGCTGAAGGCTCAACCGTCATAAAACACACCTGTGATAGCCGATGACATGCCTGAATTTCTGAAGGGGCAGCAACACAAACGAGACTAGTCAAAACAAAAATCTGAATAACTAATTACATGCACTAATCTTTATATTTTGTTTTCACAATAACTTTGTTTGCACATGCATAAGCATTTGCCGGCAGTCAAGACAATTTGAATACGAGGGAGTAAGAGAAGAAAAAATAACTGAAGATAACTTCATTTGTACACGGTATTTCCGCTCATGATCTAAACTGATATAAATCTTCATATGTATGTATATCTTAAATGAAAGGAATTACTGACAATATATGGAAGATCCAATCCACGTAACCACTCGTATACACATAGAAATCGGAATAAAAAATTAAAAACTCCAGCTGCGTCGAGCCAGATGAGCTCTTGTGATCAGCATCAAATTTCTCCTTGTAATATCAATGTTTACTCGATCCGTGAGGTCATGGTAATTAAGGATTATGATCACCCAAATAACTTCTTCCCAGTACTTTTATAAGAAAAATATGGGGACAAGATAGGATACCAAGGCTTTGGCAGAAAATGAAACAGATTTTAAATTCCCGTGGTATTTCAGGCAGTGCGCCAGTGTTGTGGTGAAAGAAGCCATTCAAAAAAGTGAACTTTCAGTTTCACCGTCACCGACTATTTCAGAGTGGCCACGTGAAAATTAAAAAATCCCGGAGGAATAGTAAATTTCCACTGAACAAGAGTGTTATCGTTCACTTTCAGGTCTCGAGGAAGTGAGAAAAAATAGATTTTAGATTCGAGTTCGAGTTGGACATTGAGTTTAGTGTTCAAGATGGAGTTCGAATATTTTCTTATGAAGTTCGAGTTAAAGCAGTCGACTGCGACTCGGTTAGCCTTCGAGAATCAAATAGGTGCAGGAAGGTTGGTGCCACTAGATTTTTCATGGTGGAGAAACAGATATATAGAAAGCAAAAGGATAGAACTTATGGATAAATGTACGCAACAAAACTCAGAGTGCCAGACAGTCAGCTGGAAAACCGACACTGAGTTAGCCATGCATGAAAGTCAAAACTAAGGCTGGCAATAAAAGACGACTGTCACCTTCCCAACAGCCGCTTCTTTCTAAAGGCTGGTTTCCATATGATCGTGGATCGCAGATCGCAATAAGGTCTGCGATCGTCTGCGATCATATGGAAACCAGCCTTTAGATAGAACATGGTTCTATCTTCTGCGATCGTCTGCGATCGCGATCGCAGGATCGCAGACGATCGCAGAAGTAGTTTCCATATGATCGCAGACGATCGCAGACCTTATTGCGATCTGCGATCTGCGATCTGCGACCAAGCAAGAAATCCGGGATCCAGGGACAACAATTCCGTCTCCTTGCAATGTTAGAGTCCCGTTCGTTTTTGTTATCTACAAAGTTGAAGCCATTGGCAAAAACTAGACTAACTCGACGAGTGACTTGTCGCTCACTCGCTCACTCACTACTGACTCACTGTCTCGTGCTTTTCACGTGCCAGTGTTTATGTCAAGCGCCCGCGCGTCCCTCTCCACCCCCACCCCCAACAAACTCGAGCCCCCTCTGCGTGTCACACGGGTAATACCACCAAGTCTTGTAGAACAGGTTTTCATCCAATGCTTCTTTCTTTTTTTTATTTTTATGCACTTAAATAAAAGCTTTCTTTTTCTAAAGATAGTTTAGATTAGTTAAAGTATTGTATTTCTGTTGAATGGACCTAAAGCCGGCGACACACTTGGCGATTTTATATGCCGATAGCGGCGATCGGCGGAAATCGGCAGGTGTGCCCGGTGCGGCGATTGCGATTTTCGCCGATCGCCGCGATCGGCGTATAAAATCGTCGATATCTGGCATGTCAGATATCGGCGATTGAATTTGCCG
Organism: Pavona decussata; assembly: GCF_977016875.1. Taxonomy (NCBI): domain Eukaryota; kingdom Metazoa; phylum Cnidaria; class Anthozoa; order Scleractinia; family Agariciidae; genus Pavona; species Pavona decussata. Next base: position 6,282,048 of record NW_028145504.1, on the reverse strand, counting down.
GCATTTGCCAGTGTAACCGTTTCCGCGATTTTCTGCTTACGTTGCTGCGAATCGCCGGTAAGGTCAATTAATCAGGTTGGGCAATTTTATCACAATGACTTTTTGAAACTACCACATCCTCACGATCGGCGAAAAAAAATCGCCAAGTGTGTCCGCACGACCAACTCAATAATCGGGGGACGAAAATCGCTTGCTGGCGATCAAATTCGCCGCGATCGGCGTATAAAATCGCCAGGCGTGTCGCCGGCTTAACGCGTATAGACAATAGAGTTATGGTAACACACCTTTACACTTTTCAGAATTACACTTCCAACTAGAAGTCCATCTCGAACTGTACTAAACAATGAGCCGAAGAGCAATTCGAACTTGGCTTTGAATTCGAATTCGATGAGCCGCCAATATTCACTGAATTTTCGTCTGACTCGTGTTATTAAATAATCTTCTATGATTTATCTGAAACACGGGCAGGTTATTTGCATTTGACTGCACCATTGAACCAGTTTTAAGAATAATTTGACACCTATGGTATTTTTTCCAAATGTAGTTCTGCCCTAATTTTCGCACAAATACTAACCAACATTCAATTTTGGTTTATTAAATTCTGACAAACCGAACACGGTAGACCTACGCAAACTTTTTAGCCATTTTGGCGCAAACAAATTCACGTTGAATATTAATTTTGTTTACAAATCCAAACTAGCGACGAGCCAATCACCGCATTGGTTTAGTCCAAGTTTCTTCTTCTAACAATCAACGAAAGTTAATGCTTGTCATTAAAATTCCACATTGTTATTTTTAGTTTCTTCACGGAACATTAAGGCAGCTGCACCTCGGCGGCAATTGCATTGTGACTCTAATGTTGAATTCGGCGCTCATTGTTGAAAACCCCGTACGGTACGCCTTGGAGTTGAATTTTTGGTGCAGGAGGGGAAGAAGGGTATGTCACCCGGTTTCCCAAATCCTGACCCTAAGCGGCTTCGGACCCGGTCTCTAAACTCCATGATTTTTTAACACTTGAATAATATCCAAACATGCTTTTATTCAGCCTTTCAGACAAAAATGGCTAAATAGATACCAATTTTCGGACCAACAGGCCCCCATCCCTCCCTCCCACCCCCCTTCCCCCCACCCGGCCCGGGGAAGTCGTATTAACGCAAACAACTGCTTGGCTGATATCTGGATTACAATAAGTTCGACTTATAATGAATGTGGACTTTGAACTAAGGAAATGATGAACAATTTAAATGAGGAATGACGACTTTGATCGACGAATGGCGGAGGCTTTTGTGTTGACTTTGAACATGAAACAAAGACAGAATGGAATATTTCGTTCTAAGTGAATCATCCATATTTACACAATCTTTGAACAGCGCGTTAGTTTGGCGCGAAATTATGCTGTTATGTCAGTTGTTGTATTCTTGAACTTTGTCTACGCCAGGAGCTGTCCACGCTGAATATTGATGAGTAGACATGAAACCAATACTTACATGAATACAATTAAAAGCAGGAATCTCTCTTTAAAAGCTCTATTTCTTAGACGTTTTGGAACCTATTCCCTGAAAACTTAACAGAGATATTTATAGGGGAAAGTGGGAGTAAATTAGAGACCGGCCAGTGGATCGCTCTTTTGAGCCTCGTAAGTTAAAAATCTGTAAAATGGGATATTTTTTCCGGTCCAAAGTTCTCCTCCAAACTAACCCAACGTGGCCACTTGTTTCACCTCTCAGTGATGAGCCAAAACCTCTTTTACTTCATAAAGGAGCCGATTTTATTATTTCAAGTCCACTGGAAGTTATTTTAAAGGCATAATTGTCCAAGAAATGATTGCTTTTGATATGACCAATATATATGTACACTAGACTTTGTTTGCTTCGCTGTTGTGCCAGTTCATTAAATTCTATGAATAACTGCCGATGAGTTCTTGAGTAAACACTAGGCCGCGGGCGCGCACTGAATTCAAAGCTGTAACGTGATTATGGTACTTTCAATTGGGACGCGTGCATGTGCTCGATCCTACCACACGCTATTGTCAAACAATTGCCGTGAAGAAGAAGAAAGCGTTACCAGTTTTGGGGGTTGACTGTTGCAAAAGTCTCAGGTTGCCACATATGAATCAAGTAAGTGTGTTGTTGCTCAAACACAACTTTATCAAACTTTTCTCTGAATAATTTACCTATCGTCGCTATCAGTCGCCGACTGGAGCTTTTTGAATGAATGCATATCGGCTGCCGCCGGTGGTATCACTCGCGAGCCTAGTCATGCCACATGGACACTACATTAGAAAGGCATTTAGTAAGTTAGCCTTATTTCCAAGTTGGTGATGTGTTCACATGGCAATTTTAAATTTTCCACCAGAAAGTCGATGGCTCGCGGAGTGGATTATTGGGATTTTCGGTTTTTCGGTTTTGGCCATTTTTTAGGTCGTTTTATCGGTGTTTCCACCTCAAAACTTCGGTTTTGGTGCCTGTTGCGGTTTGTGGTTTTTCCTTTTTTTATAATTTTAAGCATTTGGTTTTCGGTTTCCAGCCAAAATGTAAGCGGTAATTCTCGGATCTGGCATCCGTTGTGGTTTTCAGATTTTCTTTTTGGTTTCCGGTTTGTCTTTGGCAAATATGTGCCTTAACCGCGTTTGCGCGCTAAGACTCCGTTGCCCAGGGAGTTCTCAGATAGCCCCCAGGCGTAGACGGTAGCTTGCGTGCAAGATTTCCTATTTCTTATATCCTATTTTCTATTTCCTGTTTCCTATTTCCTATTTCCTGTTTCCTGTTTCCTGTTTCCTGTTTCCTGTTTCCTGTTTCCTGTTTCTTATTTCCTTTGTTGCCCTCAACCAGTGGAGAAACACGCAGTCAGTGGTTGATTGGTTCTCGAACATAAAAGACAAAGACAAGCACTCTTTCTTGGTTTTCGATATAGTTGATTTCTACCCCTCCATACCTGAAGCTCTCCTGAAGTCGTCGCCAGAGTATGCGAAGCAACACACCACCATTTCGGACGAGGATGTCGAAATTATCATGCATTCACGAAAAACCCTGCTGTTCAACGGTAACGAACCGTGGGTCAAGAAAGGGGATTCCCCTATGTTTGATGTCGCAATGGGCTGTTATGATGGCGCAGAGGTCTGTGAGCTGGTGGGTCTATACATACTACACAAACTAACATCCACCTACACTAGCGGAAGCATTGGCCTATACAGAGATGACGGTCTGGCAGTATTCAAGAATATGAGCGCCAGATCTCTTGACAAGGCGAGGAAAGATTTCTCTAAGATCCTAGGCGAGTTAGGCCTGCAAATAACAGCACAATCCAACCTCAAGATCGTGAACTACCTTGATGTAACATTAAACCTTACCACCGCAAAGTATTATCCATATAAAAAACCAGATAACAACCCGCTCTACATTAACGCGAAATCCAACCACCCTCCTTCCATCATCAAACACCTTCCAGCTGCCATAAGCACCAGAATCTCAAGCTTGTCATGCGACCCTGATGAATTCAACAAAGCCTCGCAGACCTACAATGATGCCCTCAAAACCAGCGGCTACCATGAGAATCTTCGATATGTAAATATCGAAAACCGGAATAATAACAGAAGCAAGAACAGACCGAGAAATATCATTTGGTTTAACCCACCTTACAGTGAAAATGTCCAGACAAATGTTGCAAGATCGTTCCTCTCCTTGATCGATAAGCATTTCCCTAAAGCACACATCCTCCACAAGCTGTTCAACAGGAACAATGTGAAAGTCAGCTATAGCTGCACAAGTAACATGGCAAACATCATCAAGCGCCACAATGCAAAGATACTGAGGAACAACAACAATGAGCCTGACAAATGCAACTGCAGGAAGAAAGACCTTTGCCCTCTCGATGGCGCGCGTCTTGCAAGCGGTATCGTTTACAGGGCAGACGTCACCACCACATCCGGCGATAATAAGATTTATATAGGAATGACGGAGCATGCTTTCAAAACGTGATATAACAGCCACAAGCTTTCCTTCAACCACCGCAAACATTCACATGACACTGTTCTCTCCAAATACATCTGGGACCAGAAGGATAATGGCACCGGTTACACGATCAAATGGTCCATTATCAAACGAGCAAATCCATATCACGGACATCCCTCGCGCTGCAATTTGTGCTTATCTGAGAAGCTCTGCATCCTATCTGCTGACAAATCTACCCTCCTCAATAAACGATCTGAGTTAATTACAAAATGCAGGCATGAAAATAAATTCTACGCAGCCAATCAGAAGCAAGATCGCTCCAACCGCCCTCCTTAAATTATAACTCTAGAAACTCCAACGGTAACTGTGTTACATTTTCTATCTTAAATTTATATTTTGCTCTGCATGTTTTTGCATCGAGCACTCCTGCGACTGAGTGAAGCAATCATTGTATTGTTTCTTTGTTTATGTATGTATGTATGTATGTATGTATGTATGTATGTATGTATGTATGTATGTATGTATGTATGTATGTATGTATGTATGAAAAAATAAAAAAATTGAGTGATTTTAGGGCGCGCGGTGAATTTCAATTATAAAGGTTAAGATTTAGAGTTAGTGAGGATGTGTTGCCCACCTCCCAAGAAAATTTCAGACTAACCACCATTACACGCGCGGCTGCACGCACGAAAAAATCTTACGTGTGTTACTCTTATAAGGAGAGTACTACGGTGGCTCATAAGTGCCATACAATAATTGTGATTATTTTTATCGTTTTAGAGACTTTTTTAGCGATACTTTTAACGACTTTTTCAAGCGATATTTTTAGCGACTTTTTTAGCGATTTTTTTGGCTTTATTTTTGGCGATTTTTTTAGCGACTTTTTTAGCGACCTTTTTAGGGATATTTTTAGCAATCTTTTTAGCGACTTTTTTAGCAATCTTTTTAGCGACTATTTAGCGATATTTTTAGCAATCTTTTTAGCGACTTTTTTAGTGACTTTTTTAGCGACTTTTTTAGCGATATTTTTAGCGATATTTTTAGTGACTTTTTTAGCAATCTTTTTAGCGACTTTTTTAGCGATATTTTTAGCAATCTTTTTAAACACTTTTTTAGCAATATTTTTGGCGACTTTTTTAGCGACTTCTTTTAGCGATATTTTTAGCCCCTTTTTAAGCGACTTTTTTAGCGACTTTTTTAGCAATCTTTTTAGCGACTTTTTTAGCGACTTTTTTTAGCGACTTTTATAGCGGGCTCAAGTAACTGACTGGTAAGTGGAAGTTTGTGCACGTGGTTGAAACAAGAAGAGCCGATCATGATGATTTTCTTTATATTCACCGTCATTTTTATTCAAAGTTCTTCCACGGAAGCTGTACTTGCTTGTAAATCGAGCGGTTAGCCGTAATGATGCAATCGACAATTATTTTACACTTGGATTCACCGCCTCAGAAATTCTTTGTTTCCTTCTTAATGTCCATGGAATTCGGCTCAGTTTCAGGCAGCTAAGGAGAATCCTTACAAATCGAGGTTGCACAAGGCGAGGACAATCCACTGATATGGGTATCATTGTACGGGCTGTTGAAGAAGAACTCAGAGGAAGTGGCAGTATCGTCGGTTATAGATCAATGCATCAGAGATTAACAACTGACCATGCATCAGTTGTTTGTTACCAGAAACATCGTACGTCAGGTACTTAAAATACTTGATCCAGAGGGAGTGCAAGCACGGGTCTGGACACAGGCTACGACGACGGAACTACAGTATCTACTCCGTACTTCTTCTTCATTATAAATTTCTTTCGGATACAATGTAATTACATTTTATATAAATATACAGACACACTTTTTTTAATCTTTTTCCTTTATTTTTATTTTATTTCATTTTTTTTCTTTTTTTGTATCTTAATTTTTATTATTATTTTTTTTTTTCGTTTTTTTCTCCTGTTCCGGGATTTTCAGGAATGTTCCATGTTTCTAGTTTTATCAACGGCCAAAATCGCTTGCAATTTTCCCTGGCGATCAAATTCGCCGTGATCAGCATATAAAATCGCCAAGTGTGTCACTGGCTTTAGTGCTAGCGCGCTAGCGATACAACATTCATTCGTTTTCAACCAACGGTGGTTATATTTGCATTTTCATCGAATTGATGATCTCATCATGATTGGAGTAAGACTGAAAAGTATTATTAACACTTCTAACAAAGAAGACCGGGCAGTTTTATCTGGACTAATAAGGCTCCCAATAGAGAAAAACCAAAAGAAACGGCTTCAAGCAGCATAAAATGAGTTGATTGCACTGACGCAAAAATGGGTAAAAAGGCTCTGAACAGCCACAGCGGTCGTAGAGAGCCATTGCACACTATTTCTAATGAGAAAGCCAGCTACGCTCTACCAGTGTTAACGTTGCTTACGGTATTTTTGGGTACACAAACACCAGGTCATCATGTATTCTTTTTGCCAAGCCATAGTATTGTTCCCTTAAATGACTGGTCAACACAAAACGTAATAAGGTCGATTGGACGTGCCAGTGAACGCAGTTCATTGTGAATGTTGATTCCTTGTCTATGCTGGTCTGATAAAGCGGTAGACAAGAGCAGTTTGTGCAAATATTGGACAAAAATGAGCGTGGATTTTATGCTGAGTGTTCTCATTTTCCCTAGTATCATTACGACAAGTAAGTTTATTTCTATTGCCTATGGCGATTACGACCGATCAATGGTTTTTTTTTTAGCATCCTTTCAGCAGCATAGAATAAAGAATAATTTATATTAATTACGGTAAGAAATAAACAGCAACTTGATTAAACTTGGCAAGATAGAGCGGTTTTTAATTGAGTGTCGAAAGTAATTTCGCGTTTGCTTTGGTTTTATATTACTACGTTCTGTGATTGGTTAACAAAACTCGCGCCACTTTCTCAACCAATCCGAATCCAAACCAAAACCAATCGTGTTTTAGCCGCACGCGTTTTCTCGCGCTTGACGGCACTAACATGTGTTTGCTTTGAATTCTGATTGGCTCGTTGTGTTGTTTACATCTGTTGCCATTGGCCAGAGTAATTACTTTTGTTTTTGTTCAGTACGACACTCCATTGAAAACCGCTCTAAATGTAATGCCTAAATCGACTCCCGGTATAAGAATGGTACCGTTCTGAAGCAATTCAAACGTCCCGAAAATTAGACTTTCTATAGATACCAGCTAGATGACCAAAAATGAAGAAAATATCTCAGTAGTACTGATAATTCACAGCAACGTAGACTTGCTACAAGTCGACCTCACGAGTTTGGCATTTATGGTTTAGTGACAGAAAAACAAAGGGAAACACGAAAGCTTATATCCAAAGCTGGCTCCTGCTCTAAAAGTACCAGAATCTTTTTTCGCTTCAAACGAAAAAGGGAGAAACTCTAAGAGAAGTAATAAATACATACCATACAACGTTGTCAAGGAAGTTTTCAGTAACGCTAAATTCTGTCACGTAAAATTCACTACTGAAAACGGACATGAAAAAATTAAGTGTTTCCAGCACGGTGAATTTCAATTATTAGAATCAAGATTAAGTGTAATTTAGTGAGGATGTGTTGCCCACCTCCCGGGAAAATTTCAGACCAACCACCACCATCACACGCGCGGCCACACACAAGAAACAATGTGACGTACGTTACTCCTATAAGTGAGAGGCCAAGAGCATCCTCTTCAGGGAGAGGCTTATCAATGTTATCTGTAGAGTGTATGTAGGAATGTTTAAATATGCTTCTGTTGACGTCTACGAACAAAACCGTCAAAGGAAACTTTGTTTTTACCGACCAACAGAGGTCGCCCTTATAGTAAGTGCAATAACTACAACAAAAAATGATGAATTACGCTGAAATCACGGTGCTCCTCTCTCTGTTCCTCTCTCTGTTCTCTCTCTGTTCCTCTCTGTTCACGGGCAGGACAAGAGTGGTGAGCAGTCTTCAGGAAACTTTGACGCCCACTTCGGTTTGGTTAGCATGCTCATAATAGTCCTGTTTTGTCTGTGTGGCACTTACTTTTGTTGTTACTTCACTTGCTGCCATGAATACATGTGCGAACCCAGCAAAAATGGACTATGTGGCTACAGCAGATCAACCAATGAAGACGGAACTGAAGTCTAAAAAGCACGAATAAGAGGACTGTGAGCAATGATTGTGTTCAATCAGATTCTTTACATAATTCAGAACTAACAGAAAAAGAAGCAAGAGATCTCGACAGACGATACGCTATTAACTAGAAAGCAGATTCCTTACAGAATTAACCGGAAACAGCGGAAAGAACCAAGAGATTTGGGCCCGTGATAAGCTGTTAGCGAGAAAGCACGACTTCTGCTTAGTAATTATATAAAGAATTTACGTTTTCACATCACAATATCTTTGAAGTTAAATCTCTGGATCCGGCGCTCTGTCAGATTTAACGAGCTTTGATCTGTCTTCTGTGTAAAGCACGAAAAAGCTCTCCTTCGTGACGTACCAAGGTGAAACAATTATCTCTTCAGTGACCCCTGCGATATTTCGTTTTGCCGGTACATGGATTGAGCACGTTTCAAATGCAATTGGACAGAAACGCTATGGTTTACTTACAGCCTATAAACAGAGCTATAAAAGGAATATAATTTTTTGATTGATTTGATTAAATGCATCAGTTCTCAGTAAGGATTGCATGAAAAGATGAACATTTTATTCAAATCCGAGGACATATATATCCGGTCCGTGACGACGACACGAGTTGAGTGATGAGTGCCGATACTAAAAATAAATACGCCTCTAAAAGCTGAAAAGAAATTGACGAATTTGTTCTGTTTTTCTTTTGATTCATCAAAGTATTCAGGGGTACGAAGTGCCGAGAAAAATAAGAGGAATCAATTTCAGAGCCCGTGGGGAATTGGCCCGCGGTATGTGGTCATGTAACGTAAGGCAAACGTCCATCCAAGGGTTTTGCTGGCCACAGTAGCAAGGAAAAGCATACGAGAAAAATAGTTGTTTTCAAATTGTTGTTTTTTTTTTATTATCGTTTGAATGACCTGTGCTTTTCTCTGTCGCTCGGGACTGGTCATCAAAATTAAGCCCAAAGTCAAGGCTTCAAAATTGCATCAACATGTCCACTACTTCGATTTCAGAGCATTTATTGTTTTTCATCTTCGCCATTTTTGGAAGAGGGTTAGTATGACAGCGGTGCGTGTATAATTAATGTATGGGGCTGTGCAGAAATCTTTCCGGGTTTTTTTTCCTACTAGAGCTAACCAGGCTCAGTGGGAACTTCGTGATTTCACTTAGCACTTGTAAACATACACTACACAGTTAATTCGCTAGTACATTCATTGTATGTTGTACGTCGCTTTGAATGTAGACCAATATCTAAAAACATTGGTCGACATAAACAGTTTCCAACCAACTGATGGATCAGAGAATTAACTTTGTAGTTTTATGTTAACATACACTGCGGAATTATTTCTTGGATCCATCATTTATGTCCTTAAGCCAGCGACACAATTGGTGATTTTATCACATGAGTTTTCAAAACTGACACATCGCCGCGATCGGCGAAAAAAATCGCTGAGTGTGTCCGCATCGATCGGTGGCGAATATCGCTGGCCGTCGATAAAGCCAGGGACATCCCGGAACACGAAATATATAATAAATAATAATAATAATAATAATAATAATAATAATAATAATAATAATAATAATAATAATAATAATAATAATAATAATAATTATAATAATAATAATAATAATAAATTATAAAGATACAAAAAAATGAAATAAAATAGAAATAAAGGAAAAAATGAAAAAAAAGTGTGTGTATATTTATATAAAATGAAATTACATAGTATCCGAAAGTAATTCATATAAGAAGAAGTACGGTGTAGGTGGGACGGTGGGATAAATGGGGTGTTGCAACTGACCACACTGAGCGAAGGCCCAATTTGGGTTGTGAGGAACTTAGGGAGCCACCCACTTAAACTTAAATGATTGAAATTAAATGTTGACTTAAAGACGACGTTTGCATACAGAGCGAAATTTCGCAATATATATTATCAGGTAAGGTCTTTATTAGAAGAAATGTTTTAAAGGGTTTAACAATCCTATAAGCTTAATATCTCCGAGTCAGCGCTTTTATATTTAAATTAATTCCTAATCCGTAATACCTTCGTAATGAAAAAACGACCCTCATGGTGAATTGAAAAGAAGATATTAAAACTTTCCATGCATGACGCACATAAAAACAACGTCTTCTATAAATTTGTGATTAACAAGGATAAGAGGATAAGTCTTGTTTAAAGGGCGCTTTTGACCGCGGAAGCCTTTTTAGTTTGAAGAAGTGCATAGATTTTTGCTGAATAGGATGAGAACTGGTCTGGAATTGGTTATAGTTAAGTGTTTTCACGAGTAAAATGGAGTTGGAAAGCCCAACGAAGTCCTACTCACATGTTTGACATATTCATATCGATCTCTGAACCAATTTAGCTTCTTGTTTGTTTATTGGGGGGTTAACATGATCATTTGGTGAATTGGAATGGTGTGCAATCAACAAGAAGGTCGTGTCTGAAGTAGGTTAGGAAAAATCACTTATTTCGGTTTGAAATTCAGCGAGAGTTTCAAGAACCGCGATACCCCCGGTGGCAAGATGTACGTGTAGCTATCATAATCATTTGTCAGTAAACGACACCTGACTGTCTCTGTGTCTTAACCATAAGCAACCTGTCATTTTCGGCTAAAGAAAATACGCTACTTTGGCTTGTTTGGAGCTGCAAAATCTCTTTCCATTTTACGGAAAAATTGGTTTTGAAACAGGGATTTCGCGCAAAATGAAAGGCGAAAATAAGATGGAGAAACGCCTGAGGATGTTCCGTGCTCATTCATGTATTCTTCTTTAGTGGCCCAAAGTAATTAGCTGTTAAAATCGTTGCGCCACGGGTACCAGATAGTCAGGCACCAGAAACAATCATTAAATACAACAATTACTCACTGTGAAGGTAGAGAAGCATGTGTGGGGCAGTATTATGCTACATGCCCTCCGGGGAAGAGGGCTTGGGTTCAGATCTACCTTAGAACCGAATAAAAAAAATATTCTTTCATCTCAAAGCGAAGCCATCATCTTTGATAGAGCTTTAAATTCCTTATTGTTCCCTCATCATTTGTCAGTTATCATCTTAAGTTTTGTAATTTTAAATACAAAGCGGCCACGAACAATGGCCAAATTTTTTTCATCTCAAAGCGAAGGGAGTTTGTCTTTTGTTTCTAAGGTTTATTAAAGCGCACAAGTAAACAAGCTTGGCTTGTGGCAATCAGATTCCATCTAATCTAATGTTCCTCACAGTCTCAGAGACCCTCACGTAAATGGCTTTATGACTCCTGAGGAGTCATAAAACTATTTACGAGAGAGTCTCTGAGAAAATTGCAATGTACTGTATTGTGAAACTATGTCAGTGCTTTTCTTTATCTTGGAGAGCGTTATTCAAGACATACTTCCTTGCGAGGTTCATGCGAAGGTTGAAGCTCGTATTTTGCATAATTGACTGAAACGCTAGTATTTGGAAGCAGTGCCAGGGTCTTGAAACCATCCGGCCGCACGATTTTATTTAAAGAAGTCTTTGTCTTTTCATAACCACAAGGGCATTGCTGTAGGATGTCTCACTTTTGGTTTACATGCATTTTTGTGCACCCATTTTTCCTTCTTCTTTTTTTTTTTTACAAGCTGTGAAGGTTGGTTGGGATAAAGTTTAAGTGCTGCTTTTACTACTTGAAACAGTTATGTGAAAATATCAATAACATTTTAATATAAGGAAGCCTTGCCCTTATATTATTATCAACGAATCGTAGTGTTTGGCCTTGGAGCAATCTTTTTAGTGTTGTGAGAAGTTATCAAAATTGTTAATTTTTTTCTTACTACAAAAAATTCAATTTTTGCCAACAAAGGGGCCCCGCTGGAAACAGAGGAAGAAAGCGTTGAAGGCTAAAACAACACTTGTATTTTTTATAGTAAACGGACAAAGTGTAATTCACATGCAATTTGAAGCGAACCTGTCTTATGAACAATTTGGATTATGAGGAGCTTATTAAGGAGCCACCCACTTAAACTTAAATGATTGAAATTAAATGTTGTCTTAAAGATGATGTTTGCTTACAGAGCGAAAATTTCGCAATATATATTATCAGGTAAGGTCTTCATTAAAAGAGATGTTTTAAAGTGTTAAATAATCCTTTAAGCTTAATATCTCCGAGTCAGTGCTTTTATATTTAAATTAATTCCTAATCCGTAATACCTTCGTAATGAAAAAACGACCCTCATGGTGAATTGAAAGGAAGATATTAAAACTTTCCATGCATGACGCACATAAAAACAACGTCTTCTATAAATTTGTGATTAACAAGGATAAGAGGATAAGTCTTGTTTAAATTTAAGGGCGCTTTTGACCGCAGAAGCCTTTTTAGTTTCAAGTAGTGCATAGATTTTGACAACTTTTTGCCGAATAGTGTGAGACTGGTCTGGAATTGGTCATAGTTTCCACGAGTAAAATGGAGTTGGAAGGCCCAACGAAGTCCTACCCACATGTTTGACAAATTCATATAGGTCTTTGAACCAATTTAGCTTCTTGTATGTTTATTGGGAGGTTGACATGATCATTTGGTGAATTGGAATGGTATGCAATTGACAAGAAGGTCGTGTCTGAAGTAGGTTAGGAACAATCACATATTTTGGTCTGAAATTCGGCAAGAGTTTCAAGAAGCGCGCTACCCCCGGTGGCAAGATGTACGTGTAGCTATCATAATCATTTGTCAGTAAACGACACCTGACTGTCTCTGTGTCTTAACCATACTGTAAGCGAATTGTCATTTTCGGCTAAAGAAAATACGCTACTTTGGCTGGTTTGGAGCTACAAAATCCCTTTCCATTTTACGGAAAAATTGGTTTTGAAATAGGGATTTCGCGCAAAATGAAAGGCGAAAATACGATGGAGAAACGCCTGAGGGTGTTCCGTGCTCATTTGTGTATTCTTCTTTGGTGGGCCAAAGTATTTTGCTGTTAAAATCATTGCGCCACGGGTACCAGATAGTCAGGCACCAGAAACAATCATTAAATACAAAAATTACTCACTGTGAAGGTAGAGAGCATGTGTGGGGCAGTATTATGCTACCTGCCCTCCGGGGAAGAGGGCTTGGGTTCAAATCTACCTTGGAACCGAATAAAAAATATTTTTTCATCTCAAAGCGAAGCCATTGTCTTTGATAGAGCTTTAAATTCCTTATTGTTCCCTCATCATTTGTCAGTTATCATCTTAAGTTTTGTAATTTTAAATAAAAAGCGGCCCGCCGTGAACAATGGCAAAATTTTTTCATCTCAAAGCGAAGCGAGTTTCTCTTTTGCTTCTAAGGTTTTTTAAAGCGCACAAGTAAACAAGCTTGACTTTTGGCAATTAGATTCCATCTAATCTACTGTTCCTCACAGTCCAGAGACTCTCACGTAAATAGCTTTCAGTGCCTCCTGAGGAGTCATCAAGCTATTTACGAGAGAGTCGTTGAGAAATTGCAGTGTACTGTATTGTGAGACTATGTCAGTGCTTTTCTTTATCTTGGAGAGCGTTTTTCAAGTCATACTTCCTTGCAAGGTTCATGCGAAGGTTGAAGCTCCTATTTTGCATAATTGAGAAACGCTAGTATTTGGAAGCAGCGCCAGGGTCTTGAAGCCATTTTGGCCGCACAATTATTTTTGAAGAAGTCTTTGTCTTTTCATAACCACAAGGGCATTGCTGTAGGATGTCTCACTTTTGGTTTACAGGCATTTTTGTGCACCCATTTTTCCTTCTTTTTTTTTTTAAAGCTGTGACGGTTGGTTGGGAAAAAGTTCAAGTGCTGCTTTTACTACTTGAAACAGTTATGTGAAAATGTCAATAACATTTTAATATAAGAAAGTCTTGTGCTTATATTATTATCAGCGAATCGTAGTATTTGGCCTTGGAGCAATTTTTTTAGTGTTTTGAGAAGTTATCAAAATTGTTAAAATTTTGCATTTGTTTTTTTGTTGTTGTTGTTGTTTTGTTTCTTTTTCTTTTTTCACTACAAAAAATTCAATTTTTGCCAACGAAGGGGCCTTGCTGGAAACAGAGGAAGAAAGCGCTGAAGGCTCAAACGACAGTTTTATCTTTTATAGTAACCGGACAAAGTGTAATTCACATGCAATTGGAAGCAAACCTGTTTTGGGAACAATTTGGGTTATGAGGACATCGCCAGAAATTCGGGACATTTGAGCCCGCGTAAGGGTATGCGGATTCCGCCTTGAAATCTACCATATGCACAAAAATAAAAATGGCGGAGCGTGTCCAGCGAAAGCGAAGTCGTACGGTCGACTACTCCCAATTAAATTCTTTGTCATCGGTTTTATTGTACGACACAAAAAGAAGAAAAAGAAAGCAAGGGACAGAATACCCAGTAGAAAGAATAATTCATCGAAGAAAAGTAAAACAAGTAAGTGTTAATTTGCTGTTTGCACTGTTGTTTAATAGATTGTTTTTATCCAAGAACACTTTTTTTAATGCGTATAAAGGCTTAAACTTATTAGTACTTGTGTTTAACTTTAGATATATTACGGAATTTATAGAAAGATTATAAAGCACGTTTAGGGAATCTTGAACAGCACAACTTTGTGTTGAAGGGAAAAATCACGGTAGAGGCCCGTATTTTTCACCGGCTAAATATATAAACTTAATTTTTATGAAACGTTTGTAATAGGACTACCAATACCTGATAAAGTGGAAAAACTGGCCCATTGAAGAGAGCGCATGGGAGCCAAACAGAAAACTTGTCTGACGATTTAATTAGGTAAGCAGTTGCTCATTCTGTTTCGGAATGCATACACATTTAATGTTCTTATGCTACCAAATGGGACATGTGTATTTTTTTATTTACAGTTGCCAAATTTTCATCTGAAACATGTCTAAAACAAGTTAAACTTCCCTTTTTCTAATTAGCACATTGTCTAATTGCCTAATTGTTATACATGTGCTTCTGCCTCGGATAACTGTAAGATATACAAAAGCTTCCTGAACATACTAATCAAATACACATTATATTTGATGCTATTTACATGTGGTCAGTTTCAACTGATATGTTATAAAACATTGCCAACATTTGCCTCATTTAAATCCTACAGAGGCTATGAAAACCCACCAAGACCAGACGATAGGCAGCTTCAAGAACTTAGCAGGCAGTTTGCAACTGCTGTTTTCTCAGCATTAAAAAGTACTTCATTACTTTCCTTCTATGTAAATTGCAATCTGGATGTGTGGCGGTATGTGACATACCAAAAAGGGACACCATCGGAACATCGAGGTCACATCTTGTATTTAAAGGAAGATTTTGTTCGTCTAAAGTGTAAAAAGGAAAGAAGATAGGCCTGCGCGACTCCCACTCGCGTGTTTTTAGCCATGTTCAGTTATAGTTTTGCTATAACGAGTGTGTTTTTCAGGGAAAGCCCTCTCTTGCATAAGCGGTGCTCCCTGTTAATTTTCTTTTAGCGCTTCATTTTCTTCTTATTAAATGCCGTTTATGGTTTGGAGGATTTGCGTGATAGTCACTGAACAAAGCCATGTGCTTAAATGTCGCATGTTTTGTATTTAGATCTCAAAGGTCAATTCTGGGTTTTGTGTTCTATCTATCAATTTTGACCTCTTGTTGTTTCAGTTTAGCGACTGTCTTTCTTATGCCGTTTGTGGCAATTGGTTCAGGCTTCGTGTACTGATGTGGCAATCTTTCAAAATCCTGTAGGTGATCAATTCTTTTAAGAGCCAGTATAGCCTCCTTGCAGGCATCATGCCTATTGCTCTTGTTGTGGTAGATAGAGCAAACAATATCATTTGTTTTCTCCACTCCTTGGCCAGTAATGCTTTTAGACAGGTGTCATGCTTCAGGAATTTCGGTACATGGTACATCAGGATGTGAAGATAAGGGGTGATAGCTGCATTTCCAAAACCAATTACCTCTCCACCAAGTGACAAAAACAGTTTTATCCATTTGGTTGCCTGTTTGAAGTTAAGTAATAAGAGGTAGTTAACACAGTGTGAGCTTTGACTGAACTAAAATATACATTTTGAACTGAAAAAGTAAGGGCATTTTCTGATTTGCACTAACCCTATTTTTATATGACCTGTCCTGAACTGCATAGAGATAGAGGTTTGAACAACTCCTTTGCAATAATGATGGACAGGTTTAATTAGTTACTTTTCATACCTTGCCAAAGAAGGAATCTACAAGAGGTCCAGAAGGCTGCCAAGATGAAAATATTTCATACAATTCATTGAAGCCCTGAAAAAAATACATCAACCAGAATGAGGATAGTAACAGGTGAATGAAGATGTGTATGAAACAACAACAAAAAAAACATGTTTATAGAGCAATAATTATTATTGCTGTATAAGCATGTTTTTATTGTTTCATGCTTGCTACTTACATGTATTTTTAATGGTTGCTGCTAAAGAAATCTGACCATGCAATGGAGGTTTTTAGGAACACCTTTGGGGGGGTGGGGGTGGGGGGGAGGTTAGGAAAGGAGCTAAACAGAGAGGCTATACTTTGCACATCAGTCATGTAGTCATTCAGATCAATTATTATAAACAGCAGTTTATTCCAAGAGTATGAGAGTAACAGCTGTTCATGACCAAAAACTAACATCCTACCTTCCATATTTGACTGATGGTGTCACAGTGCTCTGTTTCTAGAATGTTCGGAAATTCTTTAGGCAAATTGCTCAGCACCTTTTTTTTTCGTTTCCAACCATACTTGTCCATTCATGCAGTCCACTTGCTTTCCCATCTGCATTCCTTTTCTCCCACACGCTAAAACTAACACCGCAATTGTTGATGGCCGCAACAACCTTTTCCAGGTGGGTATTTGTTCTCGCTGATGATGCTCTGTTGATGTTTTCCTTCTGATCTCGTTGTAAGGCATCCTTTACAATGTTCCTTTTCAGTATATCTAGAGGAAAAAAAGCATATCCGTTTTTCTTTTTACTTCGAGATATACAGCTGTAATGGAAAATATTGCTCTTTTAAATTAATAATAGAGAATATATGTTACACATCAATAGGTCACATGGAGATCAAACTTTTCTTTATTTATCCATGTATTAACAAAAACCTGTCACTCGAAGAAATAGGTGAAGTTCATCCACTCTGATGTTATCAATTGGGATGTTCAGTAAGGGTTGTTTGGTGCAGCCGTAGTTGTTGGTAGATTTCTCTGCCAGCACCCTGTTTTCTGCTAGTGTTCGTTTAGTGTCATCCCTCCAGTAATGGTTTTCTGGTTTAGATGTGTCCCACCTGTCCAAACACAATGTTGTTATTGAATTAACTGGTAAGGCTAAATGTACATGTAACAATAATATTCTGAAAACTGTCAAATTCTTATGCCTCAATTCATTGGACCTACCGTGCCTGCTTGTGCACTTTACCGTAGATACAGGCATAATCAGCCATGGCATTGTTCATTCCCATAACTAGTAAAAGGAACTAAAAGGAAACATGTTTTTGTAATTTATATAGCAGAGGGAGAGGACAAGGGGCAAGACCCCAGGAGTAAAGGGGTGTGAACCTGGGAGTTAAAGGAGCGGGAATTGAATGGAAAGTAAGAGAAGAGAGAACAGGAAGCTAAGTGGTATATCCAAGATGGTGAGAACCAGGAGAAATAGGACAGAAAAATACAGAATGTTATTTGAGAGAATTGTTGTACCTTGTAATCCCCGGACAGATAGAATTCCAAAGGGATCTTCTTATCGTCCACGTCAATTTCACCCTCAGCTATGAGCTTGTTTATTTCTCCAAACAACTCCTTACAAGAAACTTTGAGAACATCATAATCTTCTTTTCCGGAAACAATCCCAAATATGTGGTAACCTACATGTAATAAGATAATTACTGTTGTCACCAAAACTATATTTTTTTGGCCAGTTATTCATAAAACAAAATGGAATTTTACATACCTTTGGCAGACATGACTTTTTCTCCATCACAAAGCAAGGCAAATGAGAGCACAATAAAATTGGATATCCTAGACATCTTTGCACCATCACTTGATATTCGTACCTTTTGCTTTTGTTGGTCACCAGCCTCTACCTATAGCCAATAATATTTAACCCTTAAACCCCTAATAGCAAAGAACAAATTCTCCTATCATGTCCCTATACTTAAAATAAAAGTATTGGGGAGAAGTTATTAATATTTCAAGAAAATTCACCTTGGGTGATCACATCATTAATTCTCATAACCTCAGGGGTTGAATGAGCATTGATAATACAAGGAGAAATTTGATGCTGATCACGGTAAGGATTAGATAGTCTCAGATCTTATACTATTTATTAATAAAAAGTTACCTTTTTTCGGATCTGTGTTCTCAGCTCATCTGTAAAACTCATTTGGACCCCTGGGTGTTTCCCTGGCATTCTTGCAATGTGGGAAATTGAGTTTATATCACTCCTGCACTGCTTGATTAAGTAACTGCGTGGAACATCATCCACTATCATTGAAATTTCATGATATGCAGCATCCCCCACGCAACACTTATCCAAAACATATAAAAGGGCTCTAACAGTGTCCTTCTCATTCTCTGCAAGCTTCTGGAAAGACAATCTGTTGTTATTCGAACAACATTCCATTTCAGTTAATTTGCCATTGACATCTTTCATTCGGATAGATTCGAGTGAGAGTCCAAAGGATTCTAAAAACCAAAGGGCCCTTTCAGCCCTGGTCTTTAGTTCCTTTATTTTTCTGCTCCTTTGCCGTTTTCCTACTTCATGTAGTTGATGACCTCTGTTTTTCATACCCTCGTTGCAATTAATGCAAATTGAGTTATCTTCAAGGTGGTCCAGATATGCTGAGAGTTCTCTGTTTCCTCTTTGTGTTGTCTTTCTATCACACCCTCAAGATTTTTTACATCGCACTCAAGATTTCTTACATTACCCTGAAGATTTTTTACTGCACCCTCAAGATTTTTCACCTTAGTTTGTTCATCCAAGATTTCTTGTGACAGCGCCTCGCATCTCTTTCAAGCTCTTGAAGATTCTCTTCCCGTTCTTTTTTATCCTCCTCACATTTTTGAAGTCGTTTTTGGAGGCTGCTAACATTTACCAGTTCATCCAGATTCACTTGAATCGATTTTGTCTGATTGCAAAAAGAGACTCTCTTTCCTCCACGTAGACCACGGCTCTGGGAATAAATTTTCGCAACTAGAATTCTCAAACACTCTTCAAGCCTTTCATTTTCATCCTTAATCATAACGGGTAAATTTGATGCAGTCAGTTGTAAGAGCTCCAGGTAAGAGATATTCACTATTACTTGCTTTAGCTCTCTCCATTTTAACAGTGCCTTGTGCGGTATTCTTATAGTTAGGTATGTTCCAGCTCTCTGTTTGAAGATATAGTGCAAGGATGACGTATTTTCCGAAATGTTGAGTTAAAAATCCGTTTTTAACTGTTCTTGCCACGTAAAATATTCCGACATAGCTGTATGCAAAAAAAAAAATGGTAATAACCGCTGGGCAAAAACGATGACTATGGGCTCATATACGGCTGATGAGAAGCAAAAGTTAGGCATACACAACCGTAGTTTATGTTAAGTGGTGAAACCACTGATCTAAAATATTGCGTCAACGTAAAACTGGAGGAAAATGGCTTTCAAATGGTGTTTTTTGGAGCAAAATTGGGGTACAAGCGGCCGAAATATCGCAGTTCAAAGATAGCAGATTTCAGGATTTTAACGTGGAATGCCATGGGATGTTCACTGAAGTCCATTTTTCGTGGTTTTCAAAAGCAAAAAGGAAACATCGAAATTAATGGTACGGAGCTGTGAGACACACGGTGAGTTATTTTAACTTATATATTTTTCATTCCTGCATACACATTTTAACGATCGCATTTTGTTTTACGATAATCGTTGGTTATAAACTATGATTTCTGATGTTGTCGATAATTCTCCCTCTACGCCTTGTAATTTTTCGCGTTAAAACTGCCTGCAGAAAACGTTCAAAAGGACACATGAAATTTGAAGTCTCCACTTTCATTTGTGTACAACGTGTTTTGTAATAAATCAGTCTACCATGTCTGGCATACACATTTTTGCATTTCCTAATTCTTCAAGAACTATTCCATCAAATATTTCATTCTCCATACATTTTCTTTATACATTTTGCGTTCGCTTTCTTCGCTTCAAGGCTAAAGCTACCGCAGGATATCACATTCGCAGGCTCAAATGTCCCCAATTTCTTCTTGAATAAAGGGAGCCACCCACTTAAACTTAAATGATTGAAATTAAATTATGTCTTAAAGACGACGTTTGCATGCAGAGCGAAATTTCGCGGTAAGGTCTTCACTAGAAGAGACGTTTTAAAACGAAATTTGCCGCTTTTAAAATTTTCTTTTAGTGAGGCGCTATCTGAAGGCAATTAGAGAGAATTAATCAAGAAACCAATTGGAGTAAATAAAAGGAATGACAATGAAAATGCAGGTGCAGCCTTAATTTGCCAGTAAAAGAAGCATTGGTGTTCCGGTGTCTCAACCATAAGCAAGCAGTTAGCTACGGGTTAAACACATACTGTATTTTGGATGGTTTGAAACTAAACAAACGGTGTCCATTACAGCAAAGGTTTACCTTTTCTAGAATAGACACCGTTTGTGTGGTTTCATTTGAAATCAGTTGAAGTAGTGAATAGATTTTGACAACTTTTTGCGGAATAGGGTGAGACTGGCCTGGAATTGGTTATAGTTTTCACGAGTAAAATGGAGTTGGAAGGCCCAACGAAGTCCTACTCATATGTTTGACATATTCATATCGGTCTTTGAAACGATTGAGGTTCTTGTATGTTTGAAGCGGGTTAACATGATCATTAATTTGGAGAATAATTTCATCGGGCATTGCGGCGTATTTTGCGGGCTAAAATGGAGAATTCAGCTTTTAGTCCGCTGCTCTAAGCCAATGAGAAACAAGAAAATAATGTAGCCAGCCAATCAGAACTGGAAACCATTCAACTGTTCGCACCGTTTTCTTGCTTTTTTGGCTGGAAGCGCTGCCATCAGCAAAAAATTGTTTTGAGCTACAAAATGGCTGAAAAACCTAACGAAGAACAAATTCCCAGCCGTCTCAGCTAGCTAGAGAAGAGGACTTGTAGAAACTCGTGGGCGATGATGGAAATAATGCCTTAAGTAGCTCCATGGCCGGCGGCGAGGTGAAGGTAAACAGTTTGTCTACGTTAGCACTTGCACAATTAATTTCTGAACAATTGTAAGCGACCATGTCTTCACTGTTTAAAAAGTTCTGTTAGTTTGCCTTTCAAAACTCAGAAGCAAATATTCTTTCGACAAATTTTGCGGTGTTCTGTCGAGGTTTAAAGCTTATGCGACAATGAAAACTTTTGTACAATGAAATAACTGTAAAATAAACGCCGACGCGACGCTGGCAGCGTTCAAGATATCTCTTACGGTACTGTCTTTGATTCCTTTTCTGAATGTCCTTTGAAATTATTATAATAGTAATAGAGTTGATGTTCTTGGGCGTAAATATGTTTTTGGCCCTTCTCAGAACTCATTTTAAGCCCTCGCCGCTAAAATGAGCCTGAGTCGGGCCAAAAACATATTTAAGCCCGCGAACATCAACTCTATTGTGTTTGAATTTTACGCTACTTTGGCTGGTTTGGAGCTACAAAACCCTTTTCCATTTTACCGAAAAATTGGTTTTGAAACAGGGATTTCGCGCAAAATGAAAAGAGAAAATACGATGGAGAAACGCCTAAGGGTGTTCCGTGCTCATTCGCGTATTCCAGCCGAGCTGGAACTGCATGATCCATTTCTGGCGCAGCGGACGATAAACTCGTGCTGCAAATGGCGGGAAAGTACTTGCGCCTTCATTCAGTGTGGTCAGTTACGACACCCCATTTATCCTACCGTCCCACCTACTCCGTACTTCTTCTTATATGAATTCCTTTTGGATACAATATAATTTCATTTGATATAAATATACACACACGCTTTTTTTAAAATCTTTTTCCTTTATTTTTATGTTATTCCATTTTTCTTTTGTATCTTAATTTATTATTATTTATTTTATTTTATTATTTTTTTTTTCGTGTTCCGGGATTTTCCGGAATGTTTCATGTTGCGCTGGCGATCAAATTCGCCGTGATCATGCAGCATATAAAATCGCCAAGTGTGTCGCTGGCTTTAGTGCTAGCGCGCTAGCGATACAACATTCATTCGTAGTTTTCAACCAACGGTGGTTATATTTGCATTTTCATTGAATTGGTGATCTCATCATGATCGGAGTAAGACTGAAAAGTATTATTAACACTTCTAACAAAGAAGACCGGGCGGTCCGGACTAATAAGGCTCCCAATAGAGAAAAACCAAAACAAACCGTCGAGCAGCCAAAAATGAGTGGATTGCACTGACGCAAAAACGGGTAAAAAGGATTTGAACAGCCACAGCGGTCGTAGAGAGCCATTGCACACTATTTCTGATGAGAAAGCCATGCAGCTACGTTCTACCAGTGTTAACGTTGCTTACGGTGTTTTTTGAGTACACAAACACCAGGTCATCAAGATTTCTTTTTGCCAAGCCATAGTATTGTTCCCTTAAATGACTGGTAAAACGTAATTAGGTCGATTGGACGCGCCAGCGAACGCACTTCTTTGTGAATGTTGATTCCTTGTCTATGCTGGTCTGATAAAGCGGTAGACAAGAACAGTTTGAGCAAATATTGGACAAAAATGAGCGTGGATTTTATGCTGAGTGTTCTCATTTTCGCTGGTATCATTACGACAAGTAAGTTTATTTCTATTACCTATGGCGATTAACAACCGAGCGGTGTTTTTTTTTTTTTTTTTTTAGCATCCTTTCAGCAGTATAGAATAAAGCATAATTTATATTAATTACGGTAAGAAATAAACAGCAACTTGATTAAAATTGGCAAGATAGAGCGGTTTTCAATTGAGTGTCGAAAGTAATTTCGCGTTTGCTTTGGTTTTTTATTACTACGTTCTGTGATTGGTTAACAAAACTCGCGCCACTTTCTCAACCAATCCGAATCCAAACCAAAACCAATCGTATTTTGGCCGCACGCGTTTTCCCGCGCTTGACGCCAGTAACATGTATTTGCTTTGAATTCTGATTGGCTCGTTGTGTTGTTTACAGCTTTTGCCATTGGCCAGAGTAATTACTTTTGTTTTGGTTTTACCACACTTGATTGAAAACCGCTCTAAATGTAATGCCTAAATCGACTCCAGGTAAAAGAATGGTACCGTTCTAAAGCAATTCAAACGTCCCGAAAATTAGACTTTCTATAGATACCAGCTGGATGACCCAAAATGACGAAAAAATCTCAGTAGTACTGATAATTCACAGCAACGTAGACTTGCTACAAGGCCACTCCGCAAGTTTGGCATTTATGGTTTAGTCAGACAGAAAAACCAAGGAAAACGCGAAAGCTTATATCCAAGGCTGGCTCCTGGTCTAAAGATATCAGAGTCTTTTTTCGCTTCAAACGAAAAAGGGAGAAACTTTAAGAGATGTAATACATACTATCCAACATTTTCAAGGTATTTTTCAGTAACGCTAGCTTCTGTCACGTAAAATTCACCTCTGAAAACGGATATGAAAAAATTAGGTGTTTTCAGCACGGTGATTTTTCAAATATCAGGATCAAGATTTAGAGACTCATCGAAATTTAGTGAGGATGTGTCGCCCACCTCCCGGGAAAATTTCAGACCAACTACCACTATTACACGCGCGGCCACACACACGAAAAAATCTTACGTACACTACTCCTATAGGGAGAGGCTAAGAGCATCCGGCTCTCCAGGGAGAGGCGTATCACTGTTATCTATGGAGTATATATAGGAATGCTCTGCTTCTGTTGACGTCTACGAACAAAACCGTCAAAGGAAACTTTGTTTTAACCGACCAACAGAGCTCGCCCTTAGTAAGAGCAATTACTACAACAAAAAATGATAAATTACGCTGAAATCTCGGTGCTCCTCTCTCTGTTCCTAGGAAGTTGTGGTTTCGTTCACGGACAGGACAAGAGTGGCGAGCAGTCTTCAGGAAACTTTGACGCCCATTTCGGTTTGGTTAGCATGCTCATAGTAGTCCTGTTTTGTCTGTGTGGCACTTACTTTTGTTGTTACTTCACTTGCTGTCATGAATACATATGCGAACCCGGCAAAAATGGATTATGTGGCTACAGCAGATCAACCAATGAAGACGGAACTGAAGTCTAAAAGCACGGATGAGCAATGATTGTGTTCAATCACATTCTTCACAGAACTAACAGAAAAAGAAGCAAGAGACCTCGAAGCGATACGCTGTTAACTAGAAAGCAGATTCCTTACAGAATTAACCGGAAAGAACCTAGAGATTTGGGCCCGTGATAAGCTGTTAGCGAGAGACACGACTTCTGCTTAGTAATTATAGAAAGACTGTACTTTTTCACATCACAATATCTTTGAAGTTAAATCTCTGGATTCGGTGCTCTGTCAGATTTAACAAGCTTTGATCTGTTTTCTGTGTAAAGCACGAAAAAGCTCTTCTTCGTGACGTACCAAGGTGAAACAATTATCTCTTCAGTGACCCCTGCGATATTTCGTTTTGGGGTACATGGATTGAGCACGTTTCAAATGCAATTGGACAGAAACAGTATGGTTTACTTACAGCCTATAAACAGAGCTATAAAAGGAATTTAATTTTTTGATTGATTTGCTTAAATGCATCAGTTCTCAGTAAGAATTGCATGAAAAGATGAACATTTTATTCAAATCCGAGGACATATTTCCGGCCCGTGACGACGACACGAGTTGAGTGATTAGTGCCGATACTAAAAATAAGTACGCCTCTAAAAACTGAAAAGAAATTGACGAACTTGAGCCGTTTTTCTTTTGATTCCTCAAAGTATTCAGGAGTAAATCGAGAAACAGATTTTCTGAAGATTCCCGAATGAGGTACGAAGTGCCGAGAAAAATAAGAGGAATCAATTTCAGAGCCCGCGGTATGTGGTCATGTAACGTAAGGCAAACGTCCATCCAAGGGTTTTGCTGGCTACCGAGTAGCAAGGAAAGGCATACGAGGAAAATAGTTGTTTTCAAATTGTTGTTGTTGTTTTTTCATTTTTTCACCGGTGCTTTTCGCTGTCGCTTGGAACTGGTCATCAAAATTAAGCGCAAAGTCAAGGCTTCAAAATTGCATCAACATGTCCACTACTTCGATTTCAGAGCATTTATTGTCTTTCACCTTCGCCATTTTTGGAAGGGGGTTAGTATGACAGCGGTGCCTGTATAATTAATGTATGGGGCTGTGCAGAAATCTTTCCAGGTTTAGTTTTCCTACTAGAGCTAACCAGGCTCAGTGGGAACTTCGCGATTTCACTTAGCACTTGTAAACATACACTACACAGTTAATTCGCTAGTGCATTCATTGTATGTTGTACGTTGCTTGGAATGTAGACCAATATCTAAAAACATCGGTCGACATAAACAGTTTCCAACCAACTAAAGGGTCAGAGAATTAGCCTTGTAGTTTTATGTTAACATACACTGCGGAATTATTTCTTGGATCCATCATTTGTGTCCTTAAGCCAGCGACACAACTGGCGATTTTATCGCATGAGTTTTTCCAACTACCACATGGCCGCGATCGGCGAAAAAAAATCGCTAAGTGGGTCCCCATCAATCGGTGGCGAAAATCGCTGGCCGTCGATAAAACCAGGAACATAGATTCCGGAACATCCCGAAACCCGAAAAAAAATTTTAAAAAAAATAAAATAATAATAATAATAATAATAATAATAATAATAATAATAATAATAATAATAATAATAAATTAAGATACAAAAAAATGAAATAAAGTAGAAATAAAGGACAAAATGAAAAAAAATGTGTGTATATTTATATAAAATGAAATTACATTGTATCCGAAAGAAATTCACATAAGAAAAAGTACAAAGTAGATGGGACGGTAGGATAAATGGGGTGTTGTAACTGACCACACCGAACGAAGGCGCAATTTGGGTTATGAGGAACTTAATTAGGGAGCCTCCCACTTAAACTTATAAATGATTGAAATTAAATGTTGCCATGAAGACGACGTTTGCATACAGAGCGAAATTTCGCAATATATATTATCAGGTAAGGTCTTCATTAGAAGAGATGTTTAAAAGTGTTTAACAATCCTTTAAGCTTAATATCTTCGAGTCCTGAGCACTTTTATATTTAAATTCATTCCTAATCCGTAATACCTTCCCTAATGAAAAAACGATCCTCATGGTAAATTGAAAAGAGGACATTAAAACTTTCCATGCATGAGGCACATAAAAACAACGTCTTCTATAAATTTGTGATTAACAAGGATAAGAGGATAAGTCTTGTTCAAATTTAAGGGCGCTTTTGACCGCGGAAGCCTTTTTAGTTTAAAGTAATGCATAGATTTTGACTCAAATTTCTGCAAGACTGCGTATATCTGCAGCATTTTCGTTGTGCAGTTCCTTGCTTATTGTTTCCTTATAGATTTTGACCACTTTTCGCTGAATAGGGTGAAAGTGGTCTGGAAAAAGTTTCACGAGTAAAATGGAGTTGGAAGGCCCAACAAAGTCGTACTCACATGTTTGACATATTCATATCGGTCTTTGAACCAATTTAGCTTCTTGTATGTTTATTGGGGGGTTGACATGATTATTTGGTGAATTGGAATGGTATGCAATCGACAAGAACGTCGTGTCTGAAGTAGGTTAGGAAAAATCACATATTTTTATCTGAAATTCGGCAAGAGTTTCAAGAAGCGCGCTACCCCCGCTGGCAAGATGTAGGTGTAGCTATCATAATCATTTGTCAGTAAACGACACCTGACTGTCTCTGTGTCTTACCCATAAGCGAACTGTCATTTTCGGCTATAGAAAATACGCTACTTTGGCTGGTTGGGAGCTACAAAATCCCTTTCCATTTTACGGAAAAATTGGTTTTGAAACAGGGATTTCGCGCAAAATGAAAGGCGAAAAAAAGATGGAGAAACGCCTGAGGGTGTTCCGTGCTCATTCGTGTATTCTTCTTTAGTGGCCCAAAGTAATTAGCTGTTAAAATCGTTGCGACACGGGTACCAGATAGTCAGGCACCAGAAACAATCATTAAATACAAAAATTACTCACTGTGAAGGTAGAGAAGCATGTGTGGGGCAGTATTATGCTTCATGCCCTCCGGGGAAGAGGGCTTGGGTTCAAATCTACCTTAGAACCGAATAAAAAAATATTCTTTCATCTCAAAGCGAAACCATAGTCTTTGGTACAGCTTTAAATTCCTTATTGTTCCCTCATCATTTCTCAGTTATCATCTTAAGTTTTGTAATTTTAAATAAAAAGCGGCCATGAGCATTGGCCAAATCAGTTTTTCAACTCAAAGCGAAGCGAGTTTGTCTTTTGCTTCTAAGGTTTTTTAAGGCGCTCAGGTAAACAAGCTATGCTTGTAATAGATGGAATCTGATTGCCACAAGCCAAGCTTGTATTCCTCACAGTCTCAGAGAGGAGTCATAAAGCTATTTACGTGAGTGCCAACATAAAATTGCGGTGTACTGTATTGTGAAACTATGTCAGTCTTTTTCTTTATCTTGGAGAGCGTTTTCCAAGTCATACTTCCTTGCGAGGTTCATGCGAAGATGTAGTACTACTTGGAACATTTATGTGAAAATATCAATAACAGTTCAATATAAAGAAGTCTTGTGCTTATATTATTATCATCGAATCGTGGTATTTGGCCTTAAAGCAATTTTTTTAGTGTTGTGAGAAGTTATCAAAATTGTTAATTTTTTGTTTTTTTATTTTTCACCTGACAAAAAAATACAATTTTTGCCAACGAAGGGACCTCGCTGGAAACAGAGGAAGAAAGCGTTGAAGGCTAAAACGACAATTGTATTTTTATAGTAACCGGCCAAAGTGTAATTCACATGTAATTTGAAGCAAACTTTTTTTGTGAACAATTTGGGTTATGAGGAACTTAAGGAGCCACCCACTAAAACTTAATTGAAATTAAATGTTGTCTTAAAGACGATGTTTGCATGCAGAGCGAAATTTCGCAATATATGTTATCAGGTAACGTCTTCATTAGAAGAGATGTTTTAAAATGTTTAACAATCTTTTAAGCTTAATGTCTCCGAGTCAGTGCTTTTATATTTAAATTAATTCCTAATACGTAATACCTTCGTGATGAAAAACGACCCTCATTGTGAATTGAAAAGAAGATATTAAAACTTTCGATGCATGACGCACATAAAAATAACGTCTTCTATAAATTTGTGTTTAACAAGGATAAGAGGACAAGTCTTGTTTAAAGGGCGCTTTTGACCGCGGAAGCCTTTTTAGTTTGAAGTAGTGCATAGATTTTGACCACTTTTTACTGAATAGGGTGAGACTGGTCTGGAATTGGTTATAGTTTTCACGAGTAAATTGGAGTTGGAAGGCCCAACGAAGTCTTACTCACATGTTTTACATATTCATATCGATTTTGAACCAATTTAGCTTCTTGTATGTTTATTGGGGGGTTGACATGATCATTTGGTGAATTGGAATGGTATACAATCGCAAGAACGTCGTGTCTGAAGTAGGTTAGGAAAAATCACATATTTTTATCTGAAATTTGGCAAGAGTTTCAAGAAGCGCGATAACCCCGGTGGCAAGATGTAGGTGTAGCTATCATAATCATTTGTCAGTAAACGACGCCTGACTGTCTATGTGCTTAACCATAAGCAAACTGTCATTTTCGGCTAAAGAAAATACGCTACTTTGGCTGGTTGGGAGCTACAAAATCCCTTTTCATTTTACGGAAAAATTGCCTTTGAAACAGGGATTTCGCGCAAAATGAAAGGCGAAACTAAGATGGAGAAACGCCTGAGGGTGTTCCGTGCTCATTCGCGTATTTCTTTGGCGGCCCAAAGTAATTAGCGGTTAAAATCGTTGCGCCACGGGTACCAGATAGTCAGGCACCAGAAACAATCATTAAATACAAAAATTACTTACTGTGAAGATAGAGAAGCATGTGTGGGGCAGTATTATGATATATGCCCTCCGGGGAAGAGGGCTTGGGTTGAAATCTACCTTAAAACCGAATAAAAAAATATTCTTTCATCTCAAAGCGAAGCCATCGTCTTTGGTAGAGCTTTAAATTCCTTATTGTTCCTTCTTCATTTCTCAGTTATCATCTTAAGTTTTGTAATTTTAAATAAAAAGCGACCATGAGCAATGGCCAAATCAGTTTTTCATCTCAAAGCGAAGCGAGTTTGTCTTTTGCTTCCAAGGTTTTTTAAAGCGCTCAAGTAAACAAGCTTGGCTTGTAACAATCAGATTCCATCTAATCTATTAGATTAGATGGAATCTGATTGCCACAAGCCAAGCTTGTATTCCTCACGGTCTCAGAGAGGAGTCATAAAGCTATTTACGTGAGTGCCAACATAAAATTGCAGTGTACTGTATTGTGAAACTACGTCAGTGTTTTTCTTTATCTTGGAGAGCGTTTTCCAAGTCATACTTCCTTGCAAGGTTCATGCGAAGATGTAGAACTACTTGAAACAGTTATGTGAAAATATCAATAACATTTCAATATAAGGAAGTCTTGTGCTTATATTATCATCATCAAATCGTCGTATTTGGCCTTGGAGCAATTTTTTTAGTGTTGTGAGAAGTTATCAAAATTGTTAATTTTTTTTTTTTTTTTTTTTCACCTGACAAAAACATTCAATTTTTGCCAAAAAAGAGACCCCACTGAAAACACAGGAAGAAAGCGTTGAAGGCTAAAACAACAATTGTATTTTTATAGTAACCGGACAAAGTGTAATTCACATGTAATTTGAAGCAAACTTGTTTGTGAACAACTTTATCAGGAACGTAGGGAGCCTCCCACTTAAACTTAAATGATGGAAATTAAATGTTGTCTTGAAGACGATGTTTGAATGCAGAGCGAAATTTCGCAATATATATTATCAGGTAAGGTCTTCATTAGAAGAGATGTTTTAAATTGTTTCACAATCTTTTAAGCTTAATATCTCCGAGTCAGGGCTTTTACATTTAAATTAATTCCTAATACGTAATACCTTCGTAATGAAAAACGACCCTCATGGTGAATTGAAAGGAAGATATTAAAACTTTCCATGCATGACGCACATAAAAACAACTTCTTCTATAAATTTGTGATTAACAAGGATAAGAGGATGAGTCTTCTTTAAATTTAAGGACGCTTTTGATCGCGGAAGCCTTTTTAGTTTGAAGTAGTGCATAGATATTTACCACTTTTTGCTGAATAGCGTGAGAGTGGTCTGAAATTGGTTATAGTTTTCACGAGTAAAATGGAGTTGGAAGGCCCAACGAAGTCCTACTCACATGTTTGACATATTCATATTGGTCTTTGAACCAATTTAGCTTCTTGTATGTTTATTGGGGGATTGACATGATCATTTGGAGAATTTGAATGGTATGCAATCGACAAGAAGGTCGTGTCTGAAGTAGGTTAGGAAAAATCACATATTTTGGTCTGAAATTCGGCAAGAGTTTCAAGAAGCGCGCTACCCCCGGTGGCAAGATGTAGATGTAGCCATTATAATCATTTGTCAGACGCCTGACTGTCTCTGTGTCTTAACCAACCAGCCAAAGCTGCGCATTTTCTTTAGCCGAAATTGAAAGTTCGCTTATGCATAAGCGAACCGTTTCATTTTCGGCTGAAGAAAATACGCTACTTTGGCTGGTTTTGAGCTACAAAATCCCTTTTCATTTTACGGAAAAATTGGTTTTGAAACAGGGATTTCGCGCAAAATGAAAGGCGAAAATAAGATGGAGAAACGCCTGAGGGTGTTCCGTGCTCATTCCGGCGTGCATTCTTCTTTAGTGGCCCAAAGTAATTAGCTGTTAAAATCGTTGCGCCACGGGTACCAGAAAGTCAGGCACCAGAAACAATCATTAAATACAAAAATTACTCACTGTGAAGGTAGACAAGCATGTGTGGGGCAGTATTATGCTACATGCCCTCCGGGGAAGAGGGCTTGGGTTCAGATCTACCTTGGAACCGAATAAAAATTATTTTTTCATCTCAAAGCGAAGCCATTGTCTTTGGTAGAGCTTTAAATTCCTTATTGTTCCCTCATCATTTGTCAGTTATCATCTTAAGTTTTGTAATTTCAAATAAAAAGCGGCCATGAACAATGGCCAAATCAGGTTTTCATCTCAATGCGAAGCGAGTTTGCCTTTTGCTTCTAAGGTTTATTAAAGCGCACAAGTAAACAAGCTTGACTTGTGGCAATCAGACTCCATCTAATCTAATGTTCCTCACAGTCCAGAGACTCTCACGTAAATAGCTTTCAATGACTCCTGAGGAGTCATCAAGCTATTTACAAGAGAGTCTCTGAGAAAATTGCAGTGTACTGTATTGTGAGACTATGTCAGTGCTTTTCTTTATCTTGGAGAGCGTTTTTCAAGTCATACTTCCTTGCGAGGTTCATGCGAAGGTTGAAGCTCCTATTTTGCATAATTGAGAAACGCTAGTATTTGGAAGCAGCGCCAGGGTCTTGAAACCATTTTGGCCGCACAATTATTTTTGAAGAAGTCTTTGTCTTTTCATAACCACAAGGGCATTGCTGTTGGACGTCTTACTTTTGGTTTACAGGCATTTTTGTGCGCCCATTTTTCCTTCCTCTTTTTTTTATTACAAGCTGTGACGGTTGGTTGGGAAAAAGTTCAAGTGCTGCCTTTACTACTTGAAACAGTTATGTGAAAATATCAATAACATTTTAATATAAGGAAGTCTTGTGCTTATATTATTATCAACGAATCGTAGTGTTTGGCCTTGGAGCAATTTTTTTAGTGTTGTGAGAAGTTATCAAAATTGTTAATTTTTTTCTTACTACAAAAAATTCAATTTTTGCCAACGAAGGGGCCCCGCTGGAAATAGAGGAAGAAAGCGTTGAAGGCTAAAACAACAATTGTATTTTTTATAGTAACCGAACAAAGTGTAATTCACATGCAATTTGAAGCAAACCTGTTTGTGAACAATTTTATGAGGAACTTAGGGAGCCACCCACTTAAACTTAAATGATTGAAATTAAAAGTTGTCTTAAAGACGATGTTTGCATGCAGAGCGAAATTTGGCAATATATATTAACAGGTAAGGTCTTCATTAGAAGAGATGTTTTAAATTGTTTCACAATCTTTTAAGCTTAATATCTCCGAGTCAGTGCTTTTACATTTAAATTAATTCCTAATACGTAATACCTTCGTAATGAAAAACGACCCTCATGGTGAATTGAAACTGAGAAGATATTAAAACTTTTCATACATGTCGCACATAAAAACAACGTCTTCTATAAATTTGTGATTAACAAGGATAAGAGAAAAAGTCTTGTTTAAATTTAAGGGCGCTTTTGACCGCAGAAGCCTTTTTAGTTTGAAGAAGTGCATAGATTGTGACCACTTTTTGCTGAATAGTGTGAGACTGGTCTGGAATTGGTCATAGTTTCCACGAGTAAAATGGAGTTGGAAGGCCCAACGAAGTCCTACCCACATGTTTGACAAATTCATATAGGTCTTTGAACCAATTTAGCTTCTTGTATGTTTATTGGGAGGTTGACATGATTATTTGGTGAATTGGAATGGTATGCAATCGACAAGAAGGTCGTGTCTGAAGTAGGTTAGGAAAAATCACATATTTTGGTCTGAAATTCGGCAAGAGTTTCAAGAAGCGCGCTACCCCCGGTGGCAAGATGTAGGTGTAGCCATTATAATCATTTGTCAGTAAAAGACGCCTGACTGTCTCTGTGTCTTAACCATACTGTAAGCGAATTGTCATTTTCGGCTAAAGAAAATACGCTACTTTGGCTGGTTTGGAGCTACAAAATCCCTTTCCATTTTACGGAAAAATTGGTTTTGAAATAGGAATTTTGCGCAAAATGAAAGGCGAAAATACGATGGAGAAACGCCTGAGGGTGTTCCGTGCTCATTTGTGTATTCTTCTTTGGTGGGCCAAAGTATTTTGCTGTTAAAATCATTGCCCCACGGGTACCAGATAGTCAGGCTCCAGAAACAATCATTAAATACAAAAATTACTCACTGTGAAGGTAGAGAGCATGTGTGGGGCAGTATTATGCTACATACCCTCCGGGGAAGAGGGCTTGGGTTCAAATCTACCTTGGAACCGAATAAAAAATATTTTTTCATCTCAAAGCGAAGCCATCGTCTTTGGTAGAGCTTTAAATTCCTTATCGTTCCCTCATCATTTGTCAGTTATCATCTTAAGTTTTGTAATTTTAAATAAAAAGCGGCCCGCCGTGAACAATGGCAAAATTTTTTCATCTCAAAGCGAAGCGAGTTTCTCTTTTGCTTCTTAAGTTTTTTAAAGCGCACAAGTAAACAAGCTTGACTTGTGGCAATCAGATTCCATCTACTCTAATGTTCCTCACAGTCCAGAGACTCTCACGTAAATAGCTTTCAGTGACTCCTGAGGAGTCATCAAGCTATTTACAAGAGAGTCTCTGAGAAATTTGCAGTGTACTGTATTGTGAGACTACGTCAGTGCTTTTCTTTATCTTGGAGAGCGTTTTTCAAGTCATACTTCCTTGCGAGGTTCATGCGAAGGTTGAAGCTCCTATTTTGCATAATTGAGAAACGCTAGTATTTGGAAGCAGCGCCAGGGTCTTGAAGCCATTTTGGCCGCACAATTATTTTTGAAGAAGTCTTTGTCTTTTCATAACCACAAGGCCATTGCTGTAGGATGTCTCACTTTTGGTTTACAGGCATTTTTGTGCACCCATTTTTCCTTCTTTTTTTTTTTTTAAAGCTGTGAAGGTTGGTTGGGAAAAAGTTCAAGTGCTGCTTTTACTACTTGAAACAGTTATGTGAAAATGTCAATAACATTTTAATATAAGAAAGTCTTGTGCTTATATTATTATCAACGAATCGTAGTATTTGGCCTTGGAGCAATTTTTTTAGTGTTTTGAGAAGTTATCAAAATTGTTAAAATTTTGCATTTGTTTTTTGTTGTTGTTGTTGTTGTTGTTTTGTTTCTTTTTCTTTTTTCACTACAAAAAATTCAATTTTTGCCAACGAAGGGGCCTTGCTGGAAACAGAGGAAGAACGCGCTGAAGGCTCAAACGACAGTTTTATCTTTTATAGTAACCGGACAAAGTGTAATTCACATGCAATTGGAAGCCAACCTGTTTTGGGAACAATTTGGGTTATGAGGACATCGCCAGAAATTCGGGACATTTGAGCCCGCGTAAGGGTATACGGATTCCGCCTTGAAATCTACCATATGCACAAAAATAAAAATGGCGGAGCGTGTCCAGCGAAAGGGAAGTCTTACGGTCGACTACTCCCAATTAAATTCTTTGTCATCGGTTTTATTGTACGACACAAAAAGAAGAAAAAGAAAGCAAGGGACAGAATACCCAGTAGAAAGAATAATTCATCGAAGAAAAGTAAAACAAGTAAGTGTTAATTTGCTGTTTGCACTGTTGTTTAATAGATTGTTTTTATCCAAGAACACTTTTTTTAATGCGTATAAAGGCTTAAACTTAGTAGTACTTGTGTTTAACTTTAGATATATTACGGAATTTATAGAAAGATTATAAAGCAGGTTTAGGGAATCTTGAACAGCATAACTTTGTGTTGAAGGGAAAAATCACGGTAGAGGCCCGTATTTTTCACCGGCTAAATATATAAACTTAATTTTTATGAAACGTTTGTAATAGGACTACCAATGCCTGATAAAGTGGAAAAACTGGCCCATTGAAGAGAGCACGTGGGAGCCAAACAGAAAACTTGTCTGACGATTTAATTAGGTAAGCAGTTTTTTCATTCTGTTTCGGAATGCATACACATTTAATGTTCTTATGCTACCAAATGGGACATGTGTATTTTTTTATTTACAGTTGCCAAATTTTCATCTGAAACATGTCTAAAACAAGTTAAACTTCACATTTTCTAATTAGCACATTGTCTAATTGCCTAATTGTTATACATGTGCTTCTGCCTCGGATAACTGTAAGATATACAAAAGCTTCCTGAACATACTAATCAAATACACATTATATTTGATGCTATTTACATGTGGTCAGTTTCAACTGATATGTTATAAAACATTGCCAACATTTGCCTCATTTAAATCCTACAGAGGCTATGAAAACCCACCAAGACCAGACGATAGGCAGCTTCAAGAACTTAGCAGGCAGTTTGCAACTGCTGTTTTCTCAGCATTAAAAAGTACTTCATTACTTTCCTTCTATGTAAATTGCAATCTGGATGTGTGGCGGTATGTGACATACCAAAAAGGGACACCATCGGAACATCGAGGTCACATCTTGTATTTAAAGGAAGATTTTGTTCGTCTAAAGTGTAAAAAGGAAAGAAGATAGGCCTGCGCGACTCCCACTCGCGTGTTTTTAGCCATGTTCAGTTATAGTTTTGCTATAACGAGTGTGTCTTTCAGGGAAAGCCCTCTCTTGTATAAGCGGTGCTCCCTGTTAATTTTCTTTTAGCGCTTCATTTTCTTCTTATTAAATGCCGTTTATGGTTTGGAGGATTTGCGTGATAGTCACTGAACAAAGCCATGTGCTTAAATGTCGCATGTTTTGTATTTAGATCTCAAAGGTCAATTCTGGGTTTTGTGTTCTATCTATCAATTTTGACCTCTTGTTGTTTCAGTTTAGCGACTGTCTTTCTTATGCCGTTTGTGGCAATTGGTTCAGGCTTCGTGTACTGATGTGGCAATCTTTCAAAATCCTGTAGGTGATCAATTCTTTTAAGAGCCAGTATAGCCTCCTTGCAGGCATCATGCCTATTGCTCTTGTTGTGGTAGATAGAGCAAACAATATCATTTGTTTTCTCCACTCCTTGGCCAGTAATGCTTTTAGACAGGTGTCATGCTTCAGGAATTTCGGTACATGGTACATCAGGATGTGAAGATAAGGGGTGATAGCTGCATTTCCAAAACCAATTACCTCTCCACCAAGTGACAAAAACAGTTTTATCCATTTGGTTGCCTGTTTGAAGTTAAGTAATAAGAGGTAGTTAACACAGTGTGAGCTTTGACTGAACTAAAATATACATTTTGAACTGAAAAAGTAAGGGCATTTTCTGATTTGCACTAACCCTATTTTTATATGACCTGTCCTGAACTGCATAGAGATAGAGGTTTGAACAACTCCTTTGCAATAATGATGGACAGGTTTAATTAGTTACTTTTCATACCTTGCCAAAGAAGGAATCTACAAGAGGTCCAGAAGGCTGCTGCTGAAAATATTTCATACAATTCATTGAAGCCCTGGAAAAAATACATCAACCAGAATGAGGATAGTAACAGGTGAATGAAGATGTGTATGAAACAACAACAAAAAAAACATGTTTATAGAGCAATAATTATTATTGCTGTATAAGCATGTTTTTATTGTTTCATGCTTGCTACTTACATGTATTTTTAATGGTTGCTGCTAAAGAAATCTGACCATGCAATGGAGGTTTTTAGGAACACCTTTGGGGGGGTGGAGGTGGGGGGGAGGTTAGGAAAGGAGCTAAACAGAGAGGCTATACTTTGCACATCAGTCATGTAGTCATTCAGATCAATTATTATAAACAGCAGTTTATTCCAAGAGTATGAGAGTAACAGCTGTTCATGACCAAAAACTAACATCCTACCTTCCATATTTGACTGATGGTGTCACAGTGCTCTGTTTCTAGAATGTTCGGAAATTCTTTAGGCAAATTGCTCAGCACCTTTTTTTTTTCGTTTCCAACCATACTTGTCCATTCATGCAGTCCACTTGCTTTCCCATCTGCATTCCTTTTCTCCCACACGCTAAAACTAACACCGCAATTGTTGATGGCTGCAACAACCTTTTCCAGGCGGGTATTTGTTCTCGCTGATGGTGCTCTGTTGATGTTTTCCTTCTGATTTCGGTGTAAGGCATCCTTTACAATGTTCCTTTCCAGTATATCTAGAGGAAAAAAAGCATATCAGTTTTTCTTTTTACTTCGAGATACACAGCTGTAATGGAAAATATTGCTCTTTTAAATTAATAATAGAGAATATATGTTACACATCAATAGGTCACATGGAGATCAAACTTTTCTTTATTTATCCATGTATTAACAAAAACCTGTCACTCGAAGAAATAGGTGAAGTTCATCCACTCTGATGTTATCAATTGGGATGTTCAGTAAGGGTTGTTTGATGCAGCCGTAGTTGTTGGTAGATTTCTCTGCCAGCACCCTGTTTTCTGCCAGTGTTCGTTTAGTGTCATCCCTCCAGTAATGGTTTTCTGGTTTAGATGTGTCCCACCTGTCCAAACACAATGTTGTTATTGAATTAACTGGTAAGGCTAAATGTACATGTAACAATAATATTCTGAAAACTGTCAAATTCTTATGCCTCAATTCATTGGACCTACCATGCCTGCTTGTGCACTTTACAGTAGATACAGGCATAATCAGCCATGGCATTGTTCATTCCCATAACTAGTAAAAGGAACTAAAAGGAAACATGTTTTTGTAATTTATATAGCAGAGGGAGAGGACAAGGGGCAGGACCCCAGGAGTAAAGGGGTGTGAACCTGGGAGTTAAAGGAGCGGGAATTGAATGGAAAGCAAGAGAAGAGAGAACAGGAAGCTAAGTGGTATATCCAAGATGGTGAGAACCAGGAGAAATAGGACAGAAAAATACAGAATGTTATTTGAGAGAATTGTTGTACCTTGTAATCCCCGGACAGATAGAATTCCAAAGGGATCTTCTTATCGTCCACGTCAATTTCACCCTCAGCTATGAGCTTGTTTATTTCTCCAAACAACTCCTTACAAGAAACTTTGAGAACATCATAATCTTCTTTTCCGGAAACAATCCCAAATATGTGGTAACCTACATGTAATAAGATAATTATTGTTGTCACCAAAACTATATTTTTTTGGCCAGTTATTCATAAAACAAAATGGAATTTTACATACCTTTGGCAGACATGACTTTTTCTCCATCACACAGCAAGGCAAATGAGAGCACAATAAATTTGGATATCCTAGACATCTTTGCACCATCACTTGATATTCGTACCTTTTGCTTTTGTTGGTCACCAGCCTCTACCTATAGCCAATAATATTTAACCCTTAAACCCCTAATAGCAAAGAACAAATTCTCCTATCATGTCCCTATACTTAAAATAAAAGTATTAGGGAGAAGTTATTAATATTTCAAGAAAATTCACCTTGGGTGATCACATCATTAATTCTCATAACCTCAGGGGTTGAATGAGCATTGATAATACAAGGAGAAATTTGATGCTGATCACGGTAAGGATTAGATAGTCTCAGATCTTATACTATTTATTAATAAAAAGTTACCTTTTTTCGGATCTGTGTTCTCAGCTCATCTGTAAAACTCATTTGGGCCCCTGGGTGTTTCCCTGGCATTCTTGCAATGTGGAAAATTGAGTTTAAATCACTCCTGCACTGCTTGATTAAGTAACTGCGTGGAACATCATCCACTATCATTGAAATTTCATGATATGCAGCATCCCCCACGCAACACTTATCCAAAACATATAAAAGGGCTCTAACAGTGTCCTTCTCATTCTCTGGAAGCTTCTGGAAAGACAATCTGTTGTTATTCGAACAACATTCCATTTCAGTTAATTTCAGTTAATTTTTGACATCTTTCATTCGGATAGATTCGAGTGAGAGTCCAAAGGATACTAAAAACCAAAGGGCCCTTTCATCCCTGGTCTTTAGTTCCTTTATTTTTCTGCTCCTTTGCCGTTTTCCTACTTCATGCAGTTGATGACCTCTGTTTTTCATACCCTCGTTGCAATTAATACAAATTGAGTTACCTTCATCGTGGTCCAGATATGCTGAGAGTTCTCTGTTTCCTCTTTGTGTTGTCTTTCTATCACACCCTCAAGATTTTTTACATCGCACTCAAGATTTCTTACAGTACCCTCAAGATTTTTTACTGCACCCTCAAGATTTTTCACCTTAGTTTGTTCATCCAAGATTTCTTGTGACAGCGCCTCGCATCTCTTTCAAGCTCTTGAAAATTCTCTTCCAGTTCTTTTTTATCCTCCTCACATTTTTGAAGTCGTTTTTGGAGGCTGCTAACATTTACCAGTTCATCCAGATTCACTTGAATCGATTTTGTCTGATTGCAAAAAGAGACTCTCTTTCCTCCACGTAGACCACGGCTCTGGGAATAAATTTTCGCAACTAGAATTCTCAAACACTCTTCAAGCCTTTCATTTTCATCCTTAAACATAACGGGTAAATTTGATGCAGTCAGTTGTAAGAGCTCCAGGTAAGAGATATTCACTATTACTTGCTTCAGCTCTCTCCATTTTAACAGTGCCTTGTGCGGTATTCTTATAGTTAGGTATGTTCCAGCTCTCTGTTTGAAGATATAGTGCAAGGATGACGTATTTTCCGAAATGTTGAGTTGAAAATCCGTTTTTAACTGTTCTTGCCACGTAAAATATTCCGACATAGCTGTATGCAAAGAGAAGGAAAAAAATTTCCCTCGCAAATATCAAAACTCCCGCAAAAAAAAAAATGGTAATAACCGCTGGGCAAAAACGATGACTATGGGCTCATATACGGCTGATGAGAAGCAAAAGTTAGGCATACACAACCGTAGTTTGTGTTTAGTGGTGAAACCACTGATCTAAAATATTGCGTCAACGTCAAACTGGAGGAAAATGGCTTTCAAATGGTGTTTTTTGGAGCAAAATTGGGGTACAAGCGGCCGAAATATCCCAGTTCAGAGATAGGCAGATTTCAGGATTTTAGCGTACTGGAATGCCATGGGATGTTCACTGAAGTCCATTTTTCGTGGTTTTCAAAAGCAAAAAGGAAACATCGAAATTAATGGTACGGAGCTGTGAGACACACGGTGAGTTATTTTAACGTATATATTTTTCATTCCTGCATACACATTTTAACGATCGCATTTTGTTTTACGATAATCGTTGGTTATAAACTATGATTTCTGCCTGCAGAAAACGTTCAAAAGGACACATGAAATTTGAAGTCTCCACTTTCATTTGTGTACAACGTGTTTTGTAATAGATCAGTCTACCATGTCTGGCATACACATTTTTGCATTTCCTAATTCTTCAAGAACTATTCCATCAAATATTTCATTCTCCATACATTGTCTTTATACATTTTGCGTTCGCTTTCTTCGCTTCAAGGCTAAAGCTACCGCAGGATATCACATTCGCAGGCTCAAATGTCCCCAATTTCTTCTTGAATAAAGGGAGCCACCCACTTAAACTTAAATGATTGAAATTAAATTATGTCTTAAAGACGACGTTTGCATGCAGAGCGAAATTTCGCGGTAAGGTCTTCACTAGAAGAGATGTTTTAAAACGAAATTTGCCGCTTTTAAAATTTTCTTTTAGTGAGGCGCTATCTGAAGGCAATTAGAGAGAATTAATCAAGAAACCAATTGGAGTAAATAAAAGGAATGACAATGAAAATGCAGGTGCAGCCTTAATTTGCCAGTAAAAGAAGCATTGGTGTTCCGGTGTCTCAACCATAAGCAAGCAGTTAGCTACGGGTTAAATACATACTGTATTTTGGATGGTTTGAAACTAAACAAACGGTGTCCATTACAGCAAAGGTTTACCTTTTCTAGAATAGACACCGTTTGTGTGGTTTCATTTGAAATCAGTTGAAGTAGTGAATAGATTTTGACAACTTTTTGCGGAACAGGGTGAGACTGGCCTGGAATTGGTTATAGTTTTCACGAGTAAAATGGAGTTGGGAGGCCCAACGAAGTCCTACTCATATGTTTGACATATTCATATCGGTCTTTGAAACGATTGAGGTTCTTGTATGTTTGAAGCGGGTTAACATGATCATTAATTTGGAGAATAATTTCATCGGGCATTGCGGCGTATTTTGCGGGCTAAAATGGAGAATTCAGCGGGCTAAAATATATTTTAGTCCGCTGCTCTAAGCCAATGAGAAACAAGAAAATAATGTAGCCAGCCAATCAGAACTGGAAACCATTCAACTGTTCGCGCCATTTTCTTGCTTTTTTGGCTGGAAGCGCTGCCATCAGCAAAAAATTGTTTTGAGCTACAAAATGGCTGAAAAACCTAACGAAGAACAAATTCCCAGCCGTCTCAGCTAGCTAGAGAAGAGGACTTATAGAAACTCGTGGGTGATGACGGAAATAATGCCTTAAGTAGCTCCATGGCCGGCGGCGAGGTGAAGGTAAACAGTTTGTCTACGTTAGCACTTGCACAATTAATTTCTGAACAATTGTAAGCGACCATGTCTTCACTGTTTAAAAAGTTCTGTTAGTTTGCCTTTCAAAACTCAGAAGCAAATATTCTTTCGACAAATTTTGCGGTGTTCTGTCGAGGTTTAAAGCTTATGCGACAATGAAAACTTTTGTACAATGAAATAACTGTAAAATAAACGCCGACGCGACGCTGGCAGCGTTCAAGATATCTCTTACTGTACTGTCTTTGATTCCTTTTCTGAATGTCCTTTGAAATTATTATAATAGTAATAGAGTTGATGTTCTTGGGCGTAAATATGTTTTTGGCCCTTCTCAGAACTCATTTTAAGCCCTCGCCTGCGGCTCGGGCTAAAATGAGCCTGAGTCGGGCCAAAAAACATATTTAAGCCCGCGAACATCAACTCTATTGTGTTTGAATTTTACGCTACTTTGGCTGGTTTGGAGCTACAAAACCCTTTTCCATTTTACCGAAAAATTGGTTTTGAAACAGGGATTTCGCGCAAAATGAAAAGAGAAAATACGATGGAGAAACGCCTAAGGGTGTTCCGTGCTCATTCGCGTATTCCAGTCGAGCTGGAACTGCATGATCCATTTCTGGCGCAGCGGACGATAAACTCGTGCTGCAAATGGCAGGAAAGTACTTGCGCCTTCATTCAGTGTGGTCAGTTACGACACCCCATTTATCCTACCGTCCCACCTACTCCGTACTTCTTCTTATATGAATTCCTTTTGGATACAATATAATTTCATTTGATATAAATATACACACACGCTTTTTTTAAAATCTTTTTCCTTTATTTTTATGTTATTCCATTTTTCTTTTGTATCTTAATTTATTATTATTATTTTTTTTTTCGTGTTCCGGGATTTTCCGGAATGTTTCATGTTGCGCTGGCGATCAAATTCGCCGTGATCATGCAGCATATAAAATCGCCAAGTGTGTCGCTGGCTTTAGTGCTAGCGCGCTAACGATACAACATTCATTCGTAGTTTTCTACCAACGGTGGTTATATTTGCATTTTCATTGAATTGGTGATCTCATCATGATCGGAGTAAGACTGAAAAGTATTATTAACACTTCTAACAAAGAAGGCCGGGCGGTTTTATCTGGACTAATAAGGCTCCCAATAGAGAAAAACCAAAACAAACCGTCGAGCAGCCAAAAATGAGTGAATTGCACTGACGCAAAAACGGGTAAAAAGGCTTTGAACAGCCACAGCGGTCGTAGAGAGCCATTGCACACTATTTCTAATGAGAAAGCCATGCAGCTACGTTCTGCCAGTGTTAACGTTGCTTACGGTATTTTTTGAGTACACAAACACCAGGTCATCAAGATTTCTTTTTGCCAAGCCATAGTATTGTTCCCTTAAATGACTGGTAAAACGTAATTAGGTCGATTGGACGTGCCAGCGAACGCACTTCTTTGTGAATGTTGATTCCTTGTCTATGCTGGTCTGATAAAGCGGTAGACAAGAACTTTTTGAGCAAATATTGGACAAAAATGAGCGTGGATTTTATGCTGAGTGTTCTCATTTTCGCTGGTATCATTACGACAAGTAAGTTTATTTCTATTACCTATGGCGATTAACAACCGAGCGCCGTTTTTTTTTTTTTTTTTTTTAGCATCCTTTCAGCAGTATAGAATAAAGAATAATTTATATTAATTACAGTAAGAAATAAACAGCAACTTGATTAAAATTGGCAAGATAGAGCGGTTTTCAATTGAGTGTCGAAAGTAATTTCGCGTTTGCTTTGGTTTTTTATTACTACGTTCTGTGATTGGTTAACAAAACTCGCGCCACTTTCTCAACCAATCCGAATCCAAACCAAAACCAATCGTATTTTGGCCGCACGCGTTTTCCCGCGCTTGACGCCAGTAACATGTATTTGCTTTGAATTCTGATTGGCTCGTTGTGTTGTTTACAGCTTTTGCCATTGGCCAGAGTAATTACTTTTGTTTTGGTTTTACGACACTTAATTGAAAACCGCTCTAAATGTAATGCCTAAATCGACTCCAGGTAAAAGAATGGTACCGTTCTAAAGCAATTCAAAAGTCCCGAAAATTAGACTTTCTATAGATACCAGCTGGATGACCCAAAATGACGAAAAAATCTCAGTAGTACTGATAATTCACAGCAACGTAGACTTGCTACAAGGCC
Source organism: Pavona decussata (assembly GCF_977016875.1). Taxonomy (NCBI): domain Eukaryota; kingdom Metazoa; phylum Cnidaria; class Anthozoa; order Scleractinia; family Agariciidae; genus Pavona; species Pavona decussata. The sequence goes on along the minus strand of NW_028145504.1, from coordinate 6,238,658 downwards.
ACTCCGCAAGTTTGGCATTTATGGTTTAGTCAGACAGAAAAACAAAGGAAAACGCGAAAGCTTATATCCAAGGCTGGCTCCTGGTCTAAAGATATCAGAATCTTTTTTCGCTTCAAACGAAAAAGGGAGAAACTTTAAGAGATGTAATACATACTATCCAACGTTTTCAAGGTATTTTTCAGTAACGCTAGCTTCTGTCACGTAAAATTCACCTCTGAAAACGGATATGAAAAAATTAAGTGTTTTCAGCACGGTAATTTTTCAAATATCAGGATCAAGATTTAGAGACTCATCGAAATTTAGTGAGGATGTGTTGCCCACCTCCCGGGAAAATTTCAGACCAACTACCACTATCACACGCGCGGCCACACACACGAAAAAATCTTACGTACACTACTCCTATAGGGAGAGGCTAAGAGCATCCGGCTCTCCAGGGAGAGGCGTATCACTGTTATCTATGGAGTATATATAGGAATGCTCTGCTTCTGTTGACGTCTACGAACAAAACCGTCAAAGGAAACTTTGTCTTTACCTACCAACAGAGCTCGCCCTTAGTAAGAGCAATTACTACAACAAAAAATGATAAATTACGCTGAAATCTCGGTGCTCCTCTCTCTGTTCCTAGGAAGTTGTGGTTTCGTTCACGGACAGGACAAGAGTGGCGAGCAGTCTTCAGGAAACTTTGACGCCCATTTCGTTTTGGTTAGCGTGCTCATAATAGTCCTGTTTTTTATGTGTGGCACTTACTTTTGTTGTTACTTTACTTGCTGTCATGAATACCTGGGGCGGATCTAGGGGTGGTTCGGGTGGTTCGGTCGAACCCCCTAAACTCAACATAAAAACGTATAAAAAATACGTGGTTAAAAAAAAATGAACCAACTCAGCTAATAAATAAAAAAAAAATACTAAAATTGCAGTCAGGGATAGACATTAGAACTAAAAAGTTTTTCTTTGGCACTGACTATTGTTAACGTTAGAAACAACGTTAATGAAGCATCAAAGACGTTCCGGCCAAACAACTCCGGCCTTCATCGGTTATTTTGAAAGGCCAACTGAATCACGGCTTTGCAACGGTTCACAGTTCTGCGCGTGCTACCTCAGCAAAACGCAACGAACGGCAGCCGCGCGTGTTTACATGAGGGTTTTGTGGACATCCGGGATAGCAATATGTTCGTTTCCCGCGTGGTTGTCACTTTGCGAATACCAAGCCTCGAGAAAAAAAAAGTCTCGTGAAAATTACGAGTCTTGTCTACAATTGTCGCATGGTCGAAGTCTATATTATGGACAAACTGGTTCGCGTGTTGCGCAATTTTGGAATTATTATCTCCAACCCGAACTGCCCGTTTATGTTCTTTTAACCTTGTTTCCAAGGCTCGGTCAGTCTGTCCATAATACACGAAGTTGCAATCAGCGCAACCGACCTTGTAAATAACTCCTCGGCACTGCAAAGCAGAAGGTTTGTCCTTTGGTCTCGGGAAACGCGTGCGCTAATAAATATATCTTTTGAAAATGATGCAGACATTTTCCCCAACATCCACTGTTTGCTGCGCATTGCATGCACTATTCCAGTGACTTCAGGTGACAACGAGCGGGCAAACAGCTGATTTGAAGCTGGTTAAAGGCTACCTGCGGACCACCATGACGACAGAAAGATTGTCTGGCTTGGCGCTCATGAATATTCACCACAAGAAACCCGTGAATTAATATGCTGTTGTCCAGAAATTTTCAGAACAGCAACCCCGGAGAATGTTGCAGGCTGATCCCATTTTTGAGGAATCATGAATTTTTAATTTGAATGAATTTAAAATGTTTATCCGTCTCGATTATTGTCAGTGTTAAGAAAATCCATCCTTTAAACTACTGTAGTTAGCACAAAAATGGAGGTGACTTTAGGTCAATAAAAGCACTTTAAATTGCCCCTGAAAACGCTGGAAATCGCATTTCAGAGGCCCTAGAATTAAAAATTTTCCGGGGGAGCATGCCCCCGGACCCCCTAGGGGCTACCGCCTTCGGCGGGCGTTTATCCGAACCCCCCTTCGTCAAATCCTGGATCCGCCCCAGAATACATGTGCGAACCCGGCAAAAATGGACTATGTGGCTACAGCAGATCAACCAATGAAGACGGAACTGAAGTCTAAAAGCACGGATGAGAGGACTGTGGGCAATGATTGTGTTCAATCACATTCTTCACAGAACTAACAGAAAAAGAAGCAAGAGACCTCGAAGCGATACGCTGTTAACTAGAAAGCAGATTCCTTACAGAATTAACCGAAAAGAACCTAGAGATTTGGGCCCGTCATAAGCTGTTAGCGAGAGACACGACTTCTGCTTAGTAATTATAGAAAGACTGTACGTTTTCACATCACAATATCTTTGAAGTTAAATCTCTGGATTCGGCGCTCTGTCAGATTTAACAAGCTTTGATCTGTCTTCTGTGTAAAGCACGAAAAAGCTCTCCTTCGTGACGTACCAAGGTGAAACAATTATCTCTTCAGTGACCCCTGCGATATTTCGTTTTGGGGTACATGGATTGAGCACGTTTCAAATGCAATTGGACAGAAACGCTATGGTTTACTTACAGCCTATAAACAGAGCTATGAAAGGAATTTAATTTTTTGATTGATTTGATTAAATGCATCAGTTCTCAGTAAGAATTGCATGAAAAGATGAACATTTTATTCAAATCCGAGGACATATTTCCGGTCCGTGACGACGACACGAGTTGAGTGATGAGTGCCGATACTAAAAATAAGTACGCCTCTAAAAACTGAAAAGAAATTGACGAACTTGAGCCGTTTTTCTTTTGATTCATCAAAGTATTAAGGGGTAAATCGAGAAACAGATTTTCTGAAGATTCCCGAATGAGGTACGAAGTGCCGAGAAAAATAAGAGGAATCAATTTCAGAGCCCACGGTATGTGGTCATGTAACGTAAGGCAAACGTCCATCCAAGGGTTTTGCTGGCTACCGAGTAGCAAGGAAAGGCATACGAGGAAAATAGTTGTTTTCAAATTGTTGTTGTTGTTTTTTCATTGTTTGAGTGACCGGTGCTTTTCTCTGTCGCTCGGAACTGGTCATCAAAATTAAGCGCAAAGTCAAGGCTTCAAAATTGCATCAACATGTCCACTACTTCGATTTCAGAGCATTTATTCTCTTTCACCTTCGCCATTTTTGGAAGACGGTTAGTATGACAGCGGTGCATGTATAATTAATGTGTGGGGCTGTGCAGAAATCTTTCCAGGTTTAGTTTTCCTACTAGAGCTAACCAGGCTCAGTGGGAACTTCGCGGTTTCACTTAGCACTTAGACTGTTCACAGTCCCCCTATTTTTCCGTGGGATTCTCGAGACCGGTACGGTTCGATGGAGCTGCCGCCATCTTGGTTTGTAAAATCGAGCGCGATCTGGGGAGAGTGTAACACCCACTCCCGCCCCCCTCGGTAGTTTAGACACTCTCCCCAGATCGCGCTCGCTTTTACAAACCAAGATGGCGGCGGTTCCATAGAAGCGTACCGGTCTCGAGAATCCCACGAAAAAATAGGGGGACTGTGAACAGTCTACTTAGCACTTGTAAACATAAACTGCACAGTTTTGATTCGCTAGTACATTCACTGTATGCCGTACGTTGCTTTAAATGTAGACCTATATCTAAAACCGATTGGTCGACATAAACAGTTTCCAACCAACTGAAGGGTCAGAGAATTAACCTTGCAGTTTTATTTTAACATACACTGCGGAATTATTTCTTGGATCCATCATTTGTGTCCTTAACCCAGCGACACAATTGGCGATTTTATCACGAGTTTTCAAAACTGCCACATCGCCGCGATCGGCGAAAAAAATCGCTAAGTGTGTCCACATCAATCAGTGGCGAAAATCGCTGGCCGTCGATAAAACCAGGAACATCCCGGAACACGAAAAATAATAATAACAATAATAACAATAATAATAATAATAATAATAATAATAATAATAATAATAATAATAATAATAATAAATTAAGGTACAAAAAAATGAAAAAAAAAAAAAAAAAGAAAGGAAAAAATGAAAAAAAAAGTGTGTGTATATTTATATAAAATGAAATTACATTGTATCCGAAAGAAATTCATATAAGAAGAAGTACGGAGTAGGTGGGACGGTAGGATAAATGGGGTGTTGTAACTGACCACACTGAACGAAGGCGCAATTTGGGTTATAAGGAACTTAGGGAGCCACCCACTTAAACTTAAATGATTGAAATTAAATGTTGACTTAAAGACGACGTTTGCATGCAGAGCGAAATTTCGCAATACACATTATCAGGTAAGTTCTTCATTAGAAGAGATGTTTTAAAACAAAATTTGCCGCTTTGAAAATTTTCTTTCAGTAAGGCGCTATCTGAAGGCAATTGAAAAGAATTAACCAAGAAACCAATTGTAGTAAATAAAAGGAATGACATGTGAAATGCAGGTGCAGCCTTAATTTGCCAGCAAAAGAAGCATTGGTGTTCCGGTGTCTCAACCATAAGCGAGCAGTTAGCTACGGGTTAAACACATACTGTATTTTGGATGGTTTGAAACTACACAAACGGTGTCCATTACAGCAAAGGTTTACCTTTTCTAGAATGGATACCGTTTGTGTGGTTTCATTCACCTCTCTACAACGGCAACGGGCACTAAAGTGCGTCCCTTACTGCCAAAATAACCTCTCGACAACGGCCAGTACAATACTTTTTTGTAAAAACCTTTTTTATAAACTGATGCAGTAATCGACATTTGTCTTCGGAACATTACGTTTCTGTATCCATTTTAATGATATACGTATTTTGATTGTGTTCCATTTATATGCTGCAGTAAGCATAAATTGTCTACAATAATATAGCGAATGTTGCGAACCTTGCTCGTTTCGCCTTGTTAACATTTTGATTCAAAACATTATTTACGTTTTATTGTGTATTTTATCTATATATATTATTTAAGATTGGATTGCCATTATAGGCTACAATAAGCATGAACTTGGCACAATAAACATGTCGTACTTCCCGAAAAAAAGGTGTCATATTACACCCCTACCTGCCCATAACGGCCACCTCTCCACAACGGCCACTTCCTTCTGTCCCCAAGGTGGCCGTTGTGGAGAGGTTCAACTGTATATAAGTCACAGGGTAATTTATGTGTGTGCATTCTTGTCAGAGCAACGTTAACGTTCATCTGAAGATGTTTTGCGCCAAATAAATTTAAAGTTAAACGTTACGGTACAGCATTCGAACTAAAAATTGAAGAACTTTTTGGCTTCTGAAACCTGAAACCCATTTCAGTCAAAATATTGTTTCGGTTAGCACCATGGCAACAGATAAAAAAAATAGGCACAGTGCATGTGGTTTCAGCTACCATAATGAAAAGTTATTGCCTGTGTTCGAGTGACCCTGAAAAAAGTCATTGTAAGAAAGTGAAAGGGAATCTCTCCAAACATCAATAAATTATATGTGACTGTTACATTTACTGCAGGTTTTTTTGTCTGCTTTATTGACTCCTTTTTGTGCATTAATGAAAAAGTTGCAAAGCTGGGGTGTTACTTCGGTAGGTGTACGTTATATGTTATTTGTAGGGAGGTTATTTTCCAAGTGATAAAGGGGGATTTTTAGACTGCCATTATAGGTATCTATAGGTATCTAGCGGTCACACAAGTTTTGTGTATAACCATATATGCGTTATTGACCAAGCGTGAGCGAAGCTCAAGTCCTCCAGGTACTAGGTCTGTAGCAAAGTCAGCGACCAAAGGAATTCTAAACATGCGGTCCATTTTAAATCAGCCAATCAATGCTTCGGGCCCGTGCAACGATTGTAGAATATTGCAGTTAAGAAAGCCCCGGGGGGTACTCCCTTATATGGGTTATATAGGTATGTGCGGCGCCAAAGGGTATGGTTTTTCGGCCGTTTTGTTCATAAATAGGGTATCGATTTTAGCCATTTTGCCGCCATTTTGGTTATAAATAGGGTATAGATTTTTGTAGTCTAGTCCTGGGTTCGTTTTTTTTTTTAGAAGAAGCTACTTCAGGTCATAAATAGGGTAGGGAAAATCGCAGATTTTGGTCATAAATAGGGTAAGGGTTTTGGGAAGCGGGCCGCACACCCCTACACAATTTTTTTTGGAGTACCCCCCCCCCCCGGGAAAAAAGCAATGTTGTATAAAATTCAGAGGGGTAAATGAACAGCTCTAGCCAGTGCCAAAATTGTGCAGCGTAATCATTGATCGTATACACACGGGACAGTAATAGATACGGTTTGGCTCTCCCATCGTTTACATAAGATGGCATGGTGTAGATATTCCGTGAATCAAGACACACAAATAAAAAGACATTAAGCTTTCTGCATTGAAAAATTTATTCAGGCAGACCTGTGTTCAACCTTGAAAAGAAAATACGTTCCATTTTCGCCTCGAATGAAGCTACGTGAAGGAGACCGATCCAAGCGCCTACTGCGAGTCACTAAACCAGGCGTAGTCAATCGATTAACTGATAATCGATTACAATCAATAGCAATCGATATCAATCTTCGATTGATATCGATTTCCGATGAAAATCGATAAGGATTGATTTATCAATTGTTATCGATTATCGTCCGCTCAAAGACGGTATCGATTGATTTCCGATATCGATTTCTATCGATTGACTACGCCTGGACTAAAGCACAATTTCTCGACTCTATTAAACTGAGTACGTTTTTCGAAAATATCACCAAAGCGCTAGCTATTTGAAATATGACAAATCGATCAACTTAACATAAAGCACGGTATAATTCACATTCAAACCTGTGGTATTTTGTAAAGTGCATTCCCAGGGACACACAAAAATTTCCAATTAAGAACGTCAACAGCTCATCTGATGATTTGCAGATATTGTTTGCGATCGCAAATGTTTCGCCTTGGCGCAATCTCGAACAGTAATATCTCTTTGCTATGAACTCACTAATTTCCCCTTTTTAAGCAGCTGAGTGTTCCTTAGAAGTTGTTCTTTTGATTTACGGTATTGAAAACCTGTGTTTTCCTTCCAAGAACCGCAAGCTGCCACTTTGAAAATCCACGCATGAGAGACGCGGTAGCCATTTTGAATTGAATACAAGGACACCCTTTGTGGGTCGTGACGCACGCCACCTGAGGATCTTCCGTACGAATAAAGCCGACTGAGACCTCGTCAATCTGTCGTGGTGAACCTTTGGCACTCCGAACCTTTATGGAAAATGGACTTACTCTCTTACTTTCATGTTAACCGTTACTTACACTACACGATGACAATGTATTTTTGCGCACTGAACAAACAACCTTATGTTCTAAAGACTGAGATGTTTGTTTGCTCAGTCAGAGGCGCCCAGCCTTACTCGCCTCAGAAATACGGATTATGTTTTTAATAAAATCTACAGTTTTCTTCGGCAAAATGTCAGTAGATATTTAGATTTAAGTAGTGCACGTGGGAATCTCGGTGTCTTAACGATGGCCAAGTTACTTTTTCAAAAGCTCCTTAATAATTCATAAGCCCATTGACCTATCAAATGGTCGATAAAACATCACGTGTAGTGGTTTTAAAAAACCCAATAAAACCCCCACCTTGTTAGTATGCGGTGTTTAATGTGTTTCTCGTATGCTAATTTCCAACGTTCACAAAAGCATCATTGTTATGAACTCTCTTGACACACCTTTTTCCAGGTATGTTTCCAGCACTTGTTTTAACGGGTCTAAAACCACTCGGCTGCGCCTCGTGGTTTTAAATCCCGATAAAACACTGCTGCTCGTGTTTTAAACATTACATCCTACTCTGTTGATAAAAGGTCATAAAACCAACCTTTCACAACGGCGTCCATGTTGAAGTAAACATACCACGTGACCTAACAATTTTGATAATATGGTTCATGCGCAGTGCTTGATGGGATATATGCAAATTCCCCCTCCCCCCCCCCCCCCCCGGCGTTGATAAACCCGAACATATAATTTAAGGACCCTTGTTTTTCATGTATTTTTACAGGCAGTTCTCTGAAGTACTAGAAGTGCTATTCTGACGGCCATGGTAAAGCGCACCTCACCTCGAGGTGTGAAAGAGAGCAAAGGCTAGTTGACTGCAATGCCACCACCCATACATGCTATAGGGTCCAGGCTACGTTTACGGGTAACAAAGAAGCTGAGGCTAGGGGATGCGAACCAAAAGGTTATTGCGATGGTAGCCTAAGAGAAGTGTGTGAAGACCCAGACAAGAGGAAGCTGTATAAGATAGAAAAGTGCAACAAAAAACGCTGCTGCTCCGGTGATTGTGTTATACCTAGCCTCCCACGCAGACGTCCTTAGCGGTTCGTCGCGCGTTCCCTCCCCCACGTGGGGGAGGAAACGCGTGACGAACCGCTAAGGACGTCTGCATGGGAGGCTATGTTATACCGCACCACCAGTTCCACTTACACCATCTTGATGATGTTTGTAGCTTTGTGCGGTGTGATGTTGTTACAATCTGATTTTACACTCAGTTTTGCATACATAAAGAGGGCAGACTCGAACGCTTTGCTTTTCATTTAATATTTACATTCGGCCTGGTTCACCGACTGCAATGGAACTTTGATTTATTAACCGCGAAGTGCCGTGGGACTAGGGAAATTCCGTTCGTTGCATCGAGGGTTAAATGTCGACTCTTAATGTCGCAAGTGTTGACAACAATGTCGAAGCGGACATGTTGTGGGCAGGGTCGTACGTAGCGGGGGGTCAGAGGGGGCAGCTGCCCCCGCCAGGAAAACTCTTTTGTTTTTCTCTCTAACAAAGTTTGCTGAGCTATTTCTTATAGCAATATTGGTCCAAAAATCGATTAATCAAAATCTTCACTCAATGTGAATTTCAAAAAATTGTTTCGAAAAATCTTTCGAGGCAAAAAGCCGGTACAAGTTTCCTTATGACTGACAAGTCTACTCGACTCCCTGGCGCGTGTTTTAGCCTTTTATCCCTCATTGATTTCCTCCTTTTGTTTACAGCAGTGCATCGACTGTGTTTTAAATTTATCATTGAATGAGAGGCAATGTACGTTTGGTTCAAGCTAAACAAGGTGTTTATGCCATAATAAATAAGGGGTAAAAAAAAAGTCCAACTAGAAACTTTCTCTGTATGCGGGAGACCCCTGTGAGGGGTGTGCGGAGTTTGCCCCCCCCCCCCCCCCCCCACACACACACACACACACACACACACACAAATCCTAGGTACGGCCCTGGTGGGGAACGTTTACTGGCGACATAGTGACATAAGGAAAGAAAAGACCTTTTCCTTTTGCCGTTATATTTCAATGTTCTCATGTCACTACATGTTGCTAGTTTCAACCAGTCCTAGCCTTGATATACAACAGACTCAGTATGAGTGTATTCTGTATATCCAAATTCGTTTAATGCCGTCACATCAGACTTCACCACGAGAGATTGCATCGTGATATTTTCTCTTGACTTCGCTTATAATCTGATGAAGCCCTTACTATGGAAGCTCACTGCACCCTCCTAAATTATTTAAAATAAAGGGATCATGGAAATTATTTATTATCTTTATTGATAACACAAACCGTTACACCATCAATAAACTACCAAACAACTATACATCCTGTCTGACCTTTTTATTCATAATTGAATTACATTTTAATTAACTGAAACGCTAATCAAAACATGGTTCACAGTAATAAAACGAGAATTCCACGAGATCTCCAGTTTTTCTGTTTTCCAGCATGTTTGTAATTTACTGTATGTTTTTTTTCATTATGTTCTCGTGCTCATCTTGTCCCGCGTCGACTAGCTTTGTGGCTATTTGCGGGACAAGCCCCTTATGTGATCTGAATTTAACTTATAAATAAATCGTTGTTGTCGTTGTTGTTGTTCAAGGGTATTAAAAGTAGTTTTACTGCTTCCACTAGCACGATGTTGTTTATGTTTATATAGGCGATCGACTCCTCTCAAAAAAACACCCCTTCTTACAAGAGTTCCTTCCTATGGCCGGAAACGTGTATCTATTGAACTTGAATCCTTCAAGGATTTTTCTATTTTGATGCCCTTCCTCTGGCTTCCTAAAACCCTGTCAAATTGCCGTAAAATTAATTTTAAGGGGGTTTTATATTATTTTTAATGAAAGCCGGACAGCATCATCTTATTTGCAGCTATGACGCCAAAACCTTGTGGTTTATCTAAAGGCTTCATACATTGCTGCTTATGGTAATAATATTTACTTCAGTATATTTTCTATTTACGTGTTGCAAATAAACAAAATCACAAGTAAACTGTTTGATGTAGAAATGCTGCACGCACAAAAACAAAAACTGTCTTGACAGCTGTTATAATTACGAAAATTTAGGAAGTTTGATGGGGCGACCACAGGGTACCGTTTGCAACGTCTTACATGGCAAATGCTAAATTACTTTTCGACATTCAATTGAAAATACTCCGCACGCAGACGTCTCCTATTTCCTTTGAGCGCGAACATTTTGCACCACAACGCTTGCCTGTCCAGCCTTGAGACTTGATTTGTGTTTTATGTTGTCAAAGTTCAACTCATCCAGCTTTAGAAATGCCTGCAGATAACAAAGGTCACTTAGGCTTGACCCTGATAACCTGCGGTTGCATTGTTTTTTAGGGTTGGAAGCATTGTTCTGTTGTTCGTTCTTTTGTCCTCTCGACCAATCATGCTGGACGTTACAAACTGTGCAGGTCGCCCCTAAAAAGATGTTGGCGTCTGGACTTGTGTTTTGATCATGTCCTTTTAGTGTGCATGTCTGGATAGTTTTTCGTTTTGTTTCATTCATTTTTGCATGAGATAGATACTAGTACTTCTATATGTGATATGCGATTCTCAAACTCATTAATAAGTTGGTGGAAGGAATCGTTGGACAATTGCAGTGGTTTGCCAGATCACACACTGTAAATACAGATAATCTTGACAAATTTAGAGTCAGAGGGAGACAACATGATTCGTCCTTTTTTGAATGAGATTATGCTAAACGTTTGACAGGAAGCTGACGGCCTGTCCGGTGAAGTCCAATTATCAGTTTTCTAATGGAGCCTGACCTCTTTGAGTCCTGCCCTTTCGACTTCGCCTTTCTGAAAATAACTGTCCATTCCATTCAGTAGCCTCATAGCTGGGTCGTCTCAAATTCAGTTAGTCTCCTCAAGGCTAACTTCTCTCGGCCAAAATGTAGCAAAGGATTGAGCTTATGCGCAAATGTTTTCGCCTCGACCACAACATTACGATAACAACTAATCTACCCACTTCTGTAGTCTCTAGCTCAAAAGATTCATAGAAGAGCTAGTGCTTGCTCAGAATATGTAGTCTGACGTTTACGCCATATAATCCCATATAAAACTTCGCGATTCGAGGAAGTTCTAATTATTTTGAGCAAAATAGCTGTTAATTCACAAATCGAAACCCGTTCTTTAATACTCACAGCTTCAAAATCATACAGAAATATGTTCACCTTACAAAACGGAAGTGGAAATTCTTGTACCGCGGTTCGGTTGTATAGTAATCCATTCTCTGCATCAACCATTACCCTTTCGTGTAGCAATATATTTTACCGATTGCGGAAGTTAAAGGGTAACCATTTCACGTACATAAAACAATTAAAAATGTGTAACCTTCTCTGATACGCCAACGATAACCCAAAGTCTCTTTTTTCTGGGAGGGGGGGGGGGGGGGGGGAGGGGCAGTAAGAGCCATACATCAATCGATTCCAAACTACACCCCTCCCCCAGTGATTTCTTCAAGTCCCGCCCCCTGGGCCAAAATTGCGGATTCAGCGCTCAAATGAGCAAATGTCCAAACCATATATTTTGAAGACCGGAATAAAAGTTAGGGAGTTATAACAAAGAGAATAGAAAAATAGTTTTATTTCACCGAGGCAAAATAAAATTCAAACCGACATTCAGCTACTGAAAGGATCCGAACAGATCAAATTGTGTTAGCCCGACACAGATATCCTTTTAGAGGGCCAAAACATGTCTTGAAAAACAGAAAACGACATGTGAAGCGCTGTTCTTAAATATTCTTGTTCAGGTGCCACCGATATTTTTAAAATGCATTACTAATGCATTAAACTCTACTAAACAAGAGCAAAGCAACTCTAGTAAAACCATTTTGAATATTTAAACGTGTTAAACAATTCATTTGTCTTCATGCAAGAGTAATAACGAAAACGTTTTCGTATTATTTATTGACCGTAAGTACTTTGTGCCTTGCGTTCATTGCGATAAAAGCCTAATATTTGTACAGCGCCGGTTTTTCCAAACGAAACGTGCTCGAATACGCTGACAGCCGCCATGAACTGATAAACAGTAGGACAAAGCAGCTGAATGGTACGGGTCAGCTGGAAAAACTACAGCTTTTTCAATTAAAAAAATCTTGTTAGCTTACGTTAACACGTTTAGAGACCAATGCACTGAAAAATATAAGCCGGGTTTTTATGTTGTAGTTGTTGTTGTTTAAAGACAAGCTTTTTACCCCTTCGTCAACTATTCTGGTTTTGCTGAAAACCTTTTTACCAATGATACACTCAGTTAAATCGCGAACCGAAGTTAAACAAGCGGCATTAAACACCTGATTAAATGTCAACTAACTAAAAAATTGCTTAAGGTCTTAACCCTAGTAAGCCCTAACAGTGATCAGCATCAAAATTTCTTCTCGTAATGATCACCCCCACTTGAAGGTCGTCAATTCAGTTCCTGATATTTTAATGACTTCTCCCAGACCTTTTATAAGAAGAGTGTGAGGGCAAGATAAGAGAATTTGTCTTTGATATTAGAGGTTAAAGGGTTAAATACATTCTAAGCCATATCGCCGAACATAGTAGGAAATGTATTGTGCAGTTAACTAAAAATAATACGTCTAGCATTTATTCACCAGGCTTAAAAAATAACATCACATTTCTCTCAATGCACATATGCCACTCATTGACACTGAAATCGTAGCAGTATTCAAGATGTTTGTCACAAGAACCTAGTTTAATGCATGTAGCCTAGCTCCCACGAGCTCAGTGCTAGAGCATCCGAACTAATAATCGGAAGGTCATGGGTTCGAGTCTTGTTGGGAGAGCTCGGATTTGTTCTTTCCGAGTATGCCCGTGACTGAAAAAATATATCTTCCAAGAACCTTTTTCTTTGACTGTTTTGTATATTTTACAGATTCATTGAAATCATCGCCAATTTTTCGGTCAGTGGGATTTATTCATGAAGTTCGATGCATGAAAATATCGACTTTTGTTCCACAGTCGATCTTTGCACGTTCTTTCTGTCTCATATTAGCGGCGGAGCAAGGGGAGCAGGGGGGCTGTAGCCCCCAAACTAAAATTTAGGGGGGCAAAGCCCCCCGCCACGTTCCGGTGCCGAAAATCTCGCTTGTGCAGCATAAAAAGTGGCAAAAATTCAATCTCATGATCTTTTCACAAATCGTTTTACCAGCGGCGCGCTTGGCGAAATAATATGTTGTAAAACGTTTTTTGAACAGCTCCGGCCTGCGGTTCGAGAAGCGTATCAACTGCAGCAATTTTCCATTAACTAGAGTACGCAGCGTCTCTAGGAAAGTAGACATCATTTGATTTTGTCTGCGGGAACCCAATCGAATGGAATGCTAAACTGAAAGATATTAGACTGTGCCGGAGTTGGGGTATGCGCATGGCTGGGTGAAAGATGAGCC